>NW_027278385.1:203080-225330 GCF_030028105.1 Mobula birostris | reverse complement strand
CCCCACACCCCACCCCCACACCCCACCCCCCACACCCTCCCCACCCCACTCCCTCCCCTCCCCTCCCTCCCTCCCCCACCCCCTCTCCCCTCTCCCCACTCCCCTCTCCCCCCTCCCCCCTCCCCCCTCACCCCTCTCCCCCTCTCCCCTCTCCCCTCCCCACTCCCCTCCCCCCTCCCCCTCCCCCCTCCCCCCTCCCCCCTCTCCCCCCTCTCCCCCCTCTCCCCCCTCTCCCCCCTCTCCCCCTCTCCCCCTCTCCCCTCTCCCCCTCCCCCCTCCCCCCTCCCCCCTCCCCCCTCCCCCCTCCCCCCTCCCCCCTCCCCCCCCCCTCCCCCCTCTCCCCTCTCCTCCTCCCCTCTCCCCCCTCCCCCCTCCCCCCTCCCCCCTCCCCCCTCTCCCCTCTCCCTCCCCCCTCTCCCCTCTCCCTCTCCCTTCTCTCCCCTCTCCCTTCTCCCCTCTCTCCACTCTCTCTCCACTTTCCACTCTCTCTACCCTCTCTCTCTACCCTCTCTTAACCCTCTCTCTCAACCCTCTCTCTCTACCCTCTCTCTCTACCCTCTCTCTCTACCCACTCTCTCCACTCCCTCTCCCCACTCTCTGTACCCTCTCTCTACTCTCTCTCCACTCCCTCTCTACTCTCTCTACCCTCTCTCTACCCACTCTCTACCCTCTCTCTACTCTTTCTACCCTCTCTCTCCACCCCCTCTCCACCCCCTCTCCACCCCCTCTCCACCCCCTCTCCACTCCCTCTCTACCCTCTCTCTACCCTCTCTCTCCCCTCTCTCTCAACCCTCTCTCCCTCTCTCACCCTCTCTCACCCTCTCTCCCCTCTCTCTCCCCTCTCTCTCCCCTCTCTCTCCCCTCTCTCTCCCTCTCTCTCCCCTCTCTCTCTCCTCTCTCTCCCCTCTCTCTCCCCTCTCTCTCCCCCCTCTCTGTCCCCTCTCTGTCCCCTCTCTGTCCCCTCTCTGTCCCCTCTCTACCCTCTCTCTCTACCCTCTCTCTCTACCCTCTCTCTCTACCCTCTCTCTACTCTTTCTCCCCTCTCTCTCCCCTCTCTCTCCCCTCTCTCTCCCCTCTCTCTCCCCTCTCTGTCCCCTCTCTACCCTCTCTCTCTACCCTCTCTCTCTACCCTCTCTCTACTCTTTCTCCCCTCTCTCTCCCCTCTCTCTCCCCTCTCTCTCCCCTCTCTCTCCCCTCTCTCTCCCCTCTCTCTCTCCCCTCTCTCTCTCCCCTCTCTCTCTCCCCTCTCTCTCTCCCCTCTCTCTCCCCTCTCTCTCCCCTCTCTCTCCCCTCTCTCTCCCCTCTCTCTCTCCACTCCCTCTCCCCACTCCCTCTCCCCACTCCCTCTCCCTACTCCCTCTCCCCACTCTCTGTACCCTCTCTTTACTCTCTCTCCACTCCCTCTCTACTCTCTCTACCTTCTCTCTACCCACTCTCTACCCTCTCTCTACTCTTTCTCCCCTCTCTCTCCCCTCTCTCTCCCCTCTCTCTCCCCTCTCTCTCCCCTCTCTCTCCCCTCTCTGTCCCCTCTCTACCCTCTCTCTCTACCCTCTCTCTCTACCCTCTCTCTACTCTTTCTCCCCTCTCTCTCCCCTCTCTCTCCCCTCTCTCTCCCCTCTCTCTCTCCCCTCTCTCTCTCCCCTCTCTCTCCCCTCTCTCTCCCCTCTCTCTCCCCTCTCTCTCCCCTCTCTCTCCACTCCCTCTCCCCACTCCCTCTCCCCACTCCCTCTCCCCACTCCCTCTCCCCACTCTCTGTACCCTCTCTTTACTCTCTCTCCACTCCCTCTCTACTCTCTCTACCTTCTCTCTACCCACTCTCTACCCTCTCTCTACTCTTTCTACCCTCTCTCTCCACCCCCTCTCCACCCCCTCTCCACTCCCTCTCCACTCCCTCTCCACTCCCTCTCCCCTCTCTCTCCCCTCTCTCCCCTCTCTCCCCTCTCTCTCCCCTCTCTCTCCCCTCTCTCTCCCCTCTCTCTCCCCTCTCTACCCTCTCTCTCTACCCTCTCTCTCTACCCTCTCTCTCTACCCTCTCTCTCTACCCTCTCTCTCTACCCTCTCTCTACTCTTTCTACCCTCTCTCTACTCTTTCTACCCTCTCTCTCCCCTCTCTCTACCTCTCTCTACCCTCTCTCTTCCCTCTCTTTACTCTTTCTACCCTCTCTCTCCCCTCTCTCTCCCCTCTCTCTCCCCTCTCTCTCCCCTCTCTCTCCCCTCTCTCTCCCCTCTCTCTCCCCTCTCTCTCTCCCCTCTCTCTCTCCCCTCTCTCTCTCCCCTCTCTCTCCCCTCTCTCTCTCCCCTCTCTCTCCCCTCTCTCTCTCCCCTCTCTCTCCCCTCTCTCTCCCCTCTCTCTCCCCTCTCTCTCCCCTCTCTCTCTCCCCTCTCTCTCCCCTCTCTCTCCCCTCTCTCTCCCCTCTCTCTCCCCTCTCTCTCCCCTCTCTACCCTCTCTCTCTACCCTCTCTCTACCCTCTCTCTACTCTTTCTACCCTCTCTCTACTCTTTCTACCCTCTCTCTCCCCTCTCTCTACCCTCTCTCTTCCCTCTCTTTACTCTTTCTACCCTCTCTCTCCACTCTCTCTCCACTCTCTCTCTCTCACCTGCCTCTCTTTCTCTCCGTTCTCGACACCGGCCACCCTGCAGATCATCGAGTCGCAGATCTCGAAGCAGGCGCTGAGCGAGATCGAGTCGCGTCACCGGGACATCGTGCGGCTGGAGTCCAGCATCCGCGAGCTGCACGACATGTTCACCGACATCGCCATGCTGGTGGAGAACCAGGTAGGGCCGCCCGCGGGGGTCGGGGTCGTGGGTCGAGTAACACCCCGGCCCGTTCCGCTGCCCACCGCTGGGCGGGAGAGAGGCTCGAGCAACGCCGCTCGCCACCGGCCAGGCTGCGGCTCGAGGGTGCGATCCCTCCAGCCGAGGGAGCGGGCGGGCGGGGAGGGGGGGTCAGAGGTCGAGGGTCGCGAAACGCTCAAAACCCTGTCTGCCTTTTTCACACGCTGCCCTGGCGGAGGAGAGATCCTCGGCAGGTAAGGGAGGGAGGGGAGACCGGGCGGAGCGGAGGGGAGGGAGGGACAGAGGAGGGAGAGGAGAGATGGAGGGAGAGGACGGGGATAGACGGAGAGAGAGAGGAGAGATGGAGGGAGGGGAGAGGGGGATGGAGAGAGAGAGAGGAGAGATGGAGGGAGGGAAGACGGGGATAGATGGAGAGAGAGAGGAGAGATGGAGGGAGGGGAGAGGGGGATAGATGGAGAGAGAGAGGAGAGATGGAGGGAGGGGAGGGGGGATAGACAGTGAGAGGAGAGATGGAGAGGAGAGGGGTTAGATAGAAAGAGAAGAGATGGAGGGAGGGGAGAGGGGGATAGATGGAGAGAGAGAGAGGAGAGATGGAGGGAGAGGAGAGGGGTATAGACAGAAAGAGAGAGGAGAGGGAGGGAGGGGAGAGGGGGATAGATGGAGAGAGAGAGGAGAGATGGAGGGAGAGGAGAGGGGGATAGACAGAGAGAGAGAGAGGAGAGATTGAGAGAGAGACAGAGGAGAGATGGAGGGAGGGGAGAGGGGGATAGATGGAGAGAGAGAGAGAGAGAGAGAGAAGAGATGGAAGGAGGGGAGAGGGTGATATACGGAGAGAGAGAGAGGAGAGATGGAGGGAGGGGAGAGGGGGATAGATGGAGAGAGAGAGAGAAGAGATGGAAGGAGGGGAGAGGGTGATAGACAGAGAGAGAGAGAGGAGAGATGGAGGGAGGGAGAGGGGGTTAGATGGAGAGAGAGACAGTGGGGAGAGGGGACCGAGGGAGGGTGAGGACGGATGAATACTGACTCTGTCTACTCTCTTTTGCCCCCTCCCTCGTTCCCCCTTCCACCCCCGGTCCGGCCCCCCAGGGCGAGATTGTGAACAACATCGAGGTCAACGTCTTAAAGGCCACTGACCACGTGGAGATGGCAAAAGCGGAGACCAAAAAGGCTGTGAAATATCAGAGCCAGGCACGCAAGGTAACCTCTCTCCATATCTCTCTCCCTCCCTCCCTCCATATCTCTCCCTCCCCCCCCACTCTGTCTCTCTCTCTCTCCTTCCCTCCGTCCCGCTCTTCTCTCCCGCACCCCCTCTGTGCCTCTTTCTCTCCCGCGACCGCCCCCCACCCCGGACACCCCGGCCCTCCTGACTCTCCCGCGTCCCCCCGCCCGCCCCAGGGGGGGATCATCGACCGCATCGAGAGCAATATGGACCAGTCGGTGGGCTTCGTGGAGAGGGCCGTGGCCGACACCAAGAAGGCCGTCAAGTATCAGAGTGAAGCCCGCAGGGTATAGGACGCCCGACCTCCCCGGGCCCCGAAACTCCGCACCCCTCGCCCCGCCTCGCTTTGCCTCGGCGCGACGGCGAGGGGCGTGCTGGTGTGACTGTGCTATGGTCTTCCCCAGAAAATGATCATCATCGCCTCGCTTTGCCTCGGCGCGACGGCGAGGGGCGTGCTGGTGTGACTGTGCTATGGTCTTCCCCAGAAAATGATCATCATCGTGGTAGTTTTGCTGGTTGTCTTGGCGATAATCGGACTCATTATCGGCCTGTCTGTCGGACTCTCGTAGTTGGTGTGAGTAGCCTCCCCTCCCTTCCTGCTCTCCCTCCCCACCTCCTCCCTCCCCCC
Organism: Mobula birostris; assembly: GCF_030028105.1. Lineage (NCBI taxonomy): Eukaryota > Metazoa > Chordata > Chondrichthyes > Myliobatiformes > Myliobatidae > Mobula > Mobula birostris. The sequence continues at coordinate 220,686 of NW_027278385.1, read as the reverse complement.
TGGCGGATTATTGCGGTGGGGACATTGGCTGACGGGCGGCCATTTTGAGTGCCTCCACAACCCCAACCCAACCCTCCCCAACTGCCCCCAGGAGCCTCCACCCGCACCACCTCCTCCCCTCCGCCCCTCTTACCTCTGCTCCCTCCCTCCCGTTTTCTCCCGGTGCCGCTGACAGGACAATTGGCCGGCGGGCGGCCATTTTGAATCGCGCCCGCCACCATTTTCTGTGTGCCCGCCACACCACCCCCCCTCAGTAGAACCCTGCCCCCTCGGCCTCCCTTCCCCCTCTGCCCCCTCCGCCCTGCTTCCCGCTCGCTCGGTGCGCCGTTCGCCACTGCCTTTGGGTTGCCGTGAGGGGTGGCGGATGGGCGGCCATTTTTGGATCGAGCTGGCCTCCGGTTTGTGCGACTCACCACCCCCACCCCCCCGTCTCCCTTTCTCCCCCCCCCCCCGGTGGACCCCACCTCCTCCTCAGCGCCTGCTGTGTCCGCTTTCCGCAGGTCCCGTTGACGGGGACGTTGGGCGACGGTGGCCATTTTGAATCACGCACCCCTCCCCTCTCCCGGAAGATCCCTCTTTGCTGCCCCCACCCCCTCACCGTGACCCTACCTCCCTCCTCCTCCTCCTCGGCTCCGGCCCGCTCTGCTCGCCAGGGGTTTGGGTGACGGGGAACATCGGGCGACGGGCGGCCATTTTGAGTCACGCTTGCCTCCATTTTGTCTCTCTCCCTTTTGCCTGTTCCCTGCAGCAGACTCCTCCTCTCACCCGTAGTGGACGACCTCCCCTTGCCTCTCCTTCTCCGTCTCGGCATCCTACCTTGTTGGATTTCGGGAGCACCAGCCATCGTGTGGACGTACTCCGGGTCGGGGGGGTGGCGGGGTGGTGTGTTGGTGGGTTTCGGACGTTGGTCTGACCCTTCCTCCTGCCTCCCTCGATGCCGGGGGGGGGGGCGGGGAGTGGGGGATATCGGGCTCGATGACTTCAGTGAGGAATCTCAGCTTCTTCGTTCGCAGAAGTGGCATGAGGTCTGGGAGGTGGGGGTTGGAGAGGGGGTCACGGGTGAGATCTGGATGGGAGCGAGGAACGAGCTGAGCCAACACTGTCGGAATGAGTGTGTGAAGGAACACTTTGTTGTGTGTGTGTGTGTGTGTGTGTGTGTCTGTGAGAGAGAGAGGTGTGTGTGTGTGTGAGAGAGAGAGATGTGTGTGAGAGAGAGAGGTGTGTGTGTGTGAGAGAGAGAGAGGTAATGAAAGGTGGCCCAATTGAAACCTATCAGAGGACACAGATAGAGTGGATGTGGAGAGGATGTTTCCTGTAGTGGGGGAGTCTAGGACGAGAGGACACAGATAGAGTGGATGTGGAGAGGATGTTTCCTGTAGTGGGGGAGTCTCGGACCAGAGGATACAGATAGAGTGGATGTGGAGAGGATGTTTCCTGTAGTGGGGGAGTCTAGGACCAGAGGACACAGATAGAGTGGATGTGGAGAGGATGTTTCCTGTAGTGGGGGAGTCTCGGACCAGAGGACACAGATAGAGTGGATGTGGAGAGGATGTTTCCTGTAGTGGGGGAGTCTAGGACCAGAGGACACAGATAGAGTGGATGTGGAGAGGATGTTTCCTGTAGTGGGGGAGTCTAGGACCAGAGGACACAGATAGAGTGGATGTGGAGAGGATGTTTCCTGTAGTGGGGGAGTCTCGGACCAGAGGACACAGATAGAGTGGATGTGGAGAGGATGTTTCCTGTAGTGGGGGAGTCTCGGACCAGAGGACACAGATAGAGTGGATGTGGAGAGGATGTTTCCTGTAGTGGGGGAGTCTAGGACCAGAGGACACAGATAGAGTGGATGTGGAGAGGATGTTTCCTGTAGTGGGGGAGTCTAGGACCAGAGGACACAGATAGAGTGGATGTGGAGAGGATGTTTCCTGTAGTGGGGGAGTCTAGGACCAGAGGACACAGATAGAGTGGATGTGGAGAGGATGTTTCCTGTAGTGGGGGAGTCTAGGACCAGAGGACACAGATAGAGTGGATGTGGAGAGGATGTTTCCTGTAGTGGGGGAGTCTAGGACCAGAGGACACAGATAGAGTGGATGTGGAGAGGATGTTTCCTGTAGTGGGGGAGTCTAGGACCAGAGGACACAGATAGAGTGGATGTGGAGAGGATGTTTCCTGTAGTGGGGGAGTCTAGGACCAGAGGACACAGATAGAGTGGATGTGGAGAGGATGTTTCCTGTAGTGGGGGAGTCTAGGACCAGAGGACACAGATAGAGTGGATGTGGAGAGGATGTTTCCTGTAGTGGGGGAGTCTAGGACCAGAGGACACAGATAGAGTGGATGTGGAGAGGATGTTTCCTGTAGTGGGGGAGTCTCGGACCAGAGGACACAGATAGAGTGGATGTGGAGAGATGTTTCCTGTAGTGGGGGAGTCTAGGACCAGAGGACACAGATAGAGTGGATGTGGAGAGGATGTTTCCTGTAGTGGGGGAGTCTAGGACCAGAGGACACAGATAGAGTGGATGTGGAGAGGATGTTTCCTGTAGTGGGGGAGTCTAGGACCAGAGGACACAGATAGAGTGGATGTGGAGAGGATGTTTCCTGTAGTGGGGGAGTCTAGGACCAGAGGACACAGATAGAGTGGATGTGGAGAGGATGTTTCCTGTAGTGGGGGAGTCTAGGACCAGAGGACACAGATAGAGTGGATGTGGAGAGGATGTTTCCTGTAGTGGGGGAGTCTAGGACCAGAGGACACAGATAGAGTGGATGTGGAGAGGATGTTTCCTGTAGTGGGGGAGTCTAGGACCAGAGGACACAGATAGAGTGGATGTGGAGAGGATGTTTCCTGTAGTGGGGGAGTCTCGGACCAGAGGACACAGATAGAGTGGATGTGGAGAGGATGTTTCCTGTAGTGGGGGAGTCTCGGACCAGAGGACACAGATAGAGTGGATGTGGAGAGGATGTTTCCTGTAGTGGGGGAGTCTAGGACCAGAGGACACAGATAGAGTGGATGTGGAGAGGATGTTTCCTGTAGTGGGGGAGTCTAGGACCAGAGGACACAGATAGAGTGGATGTGGAGAGGATGTTTCCTGTAGTGGGGGAGTCTAGGACCAGAGGACACAGATAGAGTGGATGTGGAGAGGATGTTTCCTGTAGTGGGGGAGTCTAGGACCAGAGGACACAGATAGAGTGGATGTGGAGAGGATGTTTCCTGTAGTGGGGGAGTCTAGGACCAGAGGACACAGATAGAGTGGATGTGGAGAGGATGTTTCCTGTAGTGGGGGAGTCTAGGACCAGAGGACACAGATAGAGTGGATGTGGAGAGGATGTTTCCTGTAGTGGGGGAGTCTAGGACCAGAGGACACAGATAGAGTGGATGTGGAGAGGATGTTTCCTGTAGTGGGGGAGTCTAGGACCAGAGGACACAGATAGAGTGGATGTGGAGAGGATGTTTCCTGTAGTGGGGGAGTCTCGGACCAGAGGACACAGATAGAGTGGATGTGGAGAGGATGTTTCCTGTAGTGGGGGAGTCTCGGACCAGAGGACACAGATAGAGTGGATGTGGAGAGGATGTTTCCTGTAGTGGGGGAGTCTCGGACCAGAGGACACAGATAGAGTGGATGTGGAGAGGATGTTTCCTGTAGTGGGGGAGTCTCGGACCAGAGGACACAGATAGAGTGGATGTGGAGAGGATGTTTCCTGTAGTGGGGGAGTCTAGGACCAGAGGACACAGATAGAGTGGATGTGGAGAGGATGTTTCCTGTAGTGGGGGAGTCTAGGACCAGAGGACACAGATAGAGTGGATGTGGAGAGGATGTTTCCTGTAGTGGGGGAGTCTAGGACCAGAGGACACAGATAGAGTGGATGTGGAGAGGATGTTTCCTGTAGTGGGGGAGTCTAGGACCAGAGGACACAGATAGAGTGGATGTGGAGAGGATGTTTCCTGTAGTGGGGGAGTCTAGGACCAGAGGACACAGATAGAGTGGATGTGGAGAGGATGTTTCCTGTAGTGGGGGAGTCTAGGACCAGAGGACACAGATAGAGTGGATGTGGAGAGGATGTTTCCTGTAGTGGGGGAGTCTAGGACCAGAGGACACAGATAGAGTGGATGTGGAGAGGATGTTTCCTGTAGTGGGGGAGTCTCGGACCAGAGGACACAGATAGAGTGGATGTGGAGAGGATGTTTCCTGTAGTGGGGGAGTCTCGGACCAGAGGACACAGATAGAGTGGATGTGGAGAGGATGTTTCCTGTAGTGGGGGAGTCTAGGACCAGAGGACACAGATAGAGTGGATGTGGAGAGGATGTTTCCTGTGGTGGGGGAGTCTAGGACCAGAGGACACAGATAGAGTGGATGTGGAGAGGATGTTTCCTGTAGTGGGGGAGTCTCGGACCAGAGGACACAGATAGAGTGGATGTGGAGAGGATGTTTCCTGTAGTGGGGGAGTCTCAGACCAGAGGACACAGATAGAGTGGATGTGGGAGAGGATGTTTCCTGTAGTGGGGGAGTCTAGGACCAGAGGACACAGATAGAGTGGATGTGGAGAGGATGTTTCCTGTAGTGGGGGAGTCTAGGACCAGAGGACACAGCCTCAGAATAGAGGGACGTCCATTTAGAACAGAGTTGAGGAGGAATTTCTTTAGCCCGAGGTTGGTGAATCTCTGGAATTCGTCGCCACAGGCAGCTGAAGAGGCTAAATCATTGGGTATATGTAAGGCAGAGGTTGGTAGATTCTTGATCGGTCAGGCCATGAAGCGATACGGGGTGAAGGCAGGCGATTGGGGGCTGAGGGGGAAAATGGATCAGGCATGATGAAATGGCGGGGCAGACTCGATGGGCCGATCGACCTCATTCTGTTCCCGGGTCTGATGGTGTGTGTAGTTGTCAGGTTTGGTCACTGACTACACTATGTAGTTTCGTTGGAGAGTGAGTGTGTGTGTGTACGTGTGTGTGTGAGTGAGGGAGAGGGGTTTCTGTGTGCGTGGGTGAGAGAGTGTTGTGTGTGAGAGAGACAGGGAGTTTCTGTGCGTGTGAGAGAGGGTTTCTGTGTACGTGGGTGAGAGAGGTGAGTGGCTGTTGTGTGTGAGAGAGACGGAGTTTCTGTGAGTGTGAGAGAGGTGTGTGTCTGTGAGAGAGAGTGGGTCTGTGTGTGTGTGTATGTGTGAGAGAGGGGGGAGTTTCTGTGCGTGTGAGAGAGGGGTTTCTGTGTACGTGTGTGAGAGAGGCGTGTGTCTGTGAGAGAGTGGGTCTATGTGTGTGTGTATGTATGTGAGAGAGGGGTTTCTGTGTTTGTGTGTGTGTGAAAAAGAGTTTCTGAGAGAGAGAGAGAGAGAGAGAGAGAGAGAGAGAGAGGGTTTCTGCCTACCTGTGTGTGAGAGAGCGAGATCTTCTGTTGGTGTGTGTGCGGGTTGGGGGGGGGGGGGTGGGGACGGACAGGTAACACTCCTTGGACAGATATTTAACGAAGTTTAATCGCCTAAAATGCTGTAAATTTGCACTCTGTGTGTGTGTGTGTTCGTGTGTCGGAGAGAGAGAGCTGCGTGTGCGTGAGCGTAGGGGGGAAAGCCACACTCCGTGAGCAGATAATTTATCCGGGTCACCCTCGGGTCTTCCACGTGCACTCGCGTCTCGCCGCCGGGCCCCCGGGGGTGTGGGGGGGGGGGGGGAGGAGACGGATTCGCCCGCCTGCCGCCGCGTCCGGCGCCCCGGCCACGAACTGAGCCACGTCGCGGTGTCGCACGCTGTGGAAATCCGCGGGGCCGGGCCGCCGTGACGCCCCAGCGCCGAGCTGCCCGGCCCGCGTCTAATAAATGGTTGTGATCTGAACGCCTGGTGGACTGACTCTGGCTGTGCCTGAGGGGACCGGAGCCCTCGCTGTGACCCGCCGGGGACGGGGCCGGGGCCGGGGCCGGGGTGTGGGAGACTTCTGCACGCTCCGACAACTTTTGACAGCTCTCTCTGTCCCTTGTCTCTGTGTCTCTCTCCTCTCCCTGTCTCACCGTCCTCCCTCTCCACCTCGCTATTCCATCGTTCCCCCCACCCCCTCTCTCCCCTGCCCCACTTTCTTTCCCCTCCTTCCTCCCTTCTCTCCCTCCCCCACTGCAGAAGAAGATCATGATTGCGGTCTGCTGTATCATTCTCATCATCATAGCGGCCTCCACCATCGGCGGCATCTTCGCCTGACCTGCCTTTCCCCCACTCCTCCTCTTCCCCCGAGACCAGGTAACGGCCCCGGGGCGCTCACCCTGAGCGAAACTCACACCCCTCTCTCCCGCCTCCATCCGCCCCCCACGCCCCCGCGGCGTCCGGCCGTCCCGCCCAGCGGACTCGGACACACCTCCGCCGCGCCAGGGCACTGGGTCCGGTCTGCCAACGCCTCCGGTAACCTGTCAAAACCTTTATCCGCTCCCCCCCCCCCACCCCCGCCCCCCGCCCACCACCACCGCCGCCGCTCCGGAGAAAACGACCCCCAGTCTTCGCGCCCTCCAATCCCGGCAGCACCCTCTCCGCAACCCCCCTCCCGGAACGGGACGTCCCGAACGACACCCAGTGACCCCCCCCCCCCCCACCGCAGTCCGGCCCGAACGTGACCCTCCCCACCGCCTCCTCCCACCCCCGGCTCTTGTGCTGAGCGCCCCGTCCGATGAAGGGAAAGCCTGCTTCTACCTTGCGGAAGGGGTGGGCTCGGGCCCCCCACCCGCCAGATCTCTCTGCCGGTGCGCTCCGGCCGTGAACGGTGTCCTGTCCAGATACATTCTCCCCCCCCCCCCATCCCACCCAAAGTGCAACACCTCCCCCCCTCCTTGTCCGCATTAAAACCCTCAAATGGCGGCCCCTCGTTCCTCCCCCCGCCCTCAAAGCCCCCCAACCAGGCCATTCGGCCCGTCGAGTCTGCCCCACCATTTCATCGTGGCCGGTCCACTTCCCCACTCTAACCGTGTCCTCTGGTCCTAGACTCCCCCACTATAGGAAACATCCTCTCCACATCCACTCTTATCTATGTCCTCTGGTGCGAGACTCCCCCACTACAGGAAACATCCTCTCCACACCCACTCTATCTGTGTCTCTGGTCCCAGACTTCCCCACTACAGGAAACATCCTCTCCACAACCACTCTATCTGTGTGCTCTCGTCCTAGACTCCCCCACTACAGGAAACATCCTCTCCACATCCACTCTATCTGTGTCCTCTGGTCCAAGACTCCCCCACTACAGGAAACATCCTCTCCACATCCACTCTATCTGTGTCCTCTGGTCCTAGACTCCCCCACTATAGGAAACATCCTCTCCACATCCACTCTATCTGTGTCCTCTGGTCCAAGACTCCCCCACTACAGGAAACATCCTCTCCACATCCACTCTATCTGTGTCCTCTGGTCCTAGACTCCCCCCACTACAGGAAACATCCTCTCCACATCCACTCTATCTGTGTCCTCTGGTCCTAGACTCCCCCCACTACAGGAAACATCCTCTCCACATCCACTCTATCTGTGTCCTCTGGTCCTAGACTCCCCCCACTACAGGAAACATCCTCTCCACATCCACTCTATCTGTGTCCTCTGGTCCGAGACTCCCCCCACTACAGGAAACATCCTCTCCACATCCACTCTATCTGTGTCCTCTGGTCCTAGACTCCCCCACTACAGGAATCATCCTCTCCACATCCACTCTATCTGTGTCCTCTGGTCCAAGACTCCCCCACTACAGGAAACATCCTCTCCACAACCACTCTATCTGTGTCCTCTGGTCCTCGACTCCCCCACTACAGGAACATCCTCTCCATACCCACTCTATCTGTGTCCTCTGGTCCTAGACACCCCCATTACAGGAAACATCCTCTCCACATCCACTCTATCTGTGTCCTCTGGTCCTAGACTCCCCCACTACAGGAAACATCCTCTCCACATCCACTCTATCTGTGTCCTCTGGTCCTAGAGTCCCCCTACAGGAAACATCCTCTCCACATCCACTCTATCTGTGTCCTCTGGTCCTAGACTCCCCCACTACAGGAAACATCCTCTCCACATCCACTCTATCTGTGTCCTCTGGTCCTAGACTCCCCCCACTACAGGAAACATCCTCTCCACATCCACTCTATCTGTGTCCTCTGGTCCCAGACTCCCCCACTACAGGAAACATCCTTTCCACATCCACTCTATCTGTGTCCTCTGGTCCGAGACTCCCCCATTACAGGAAACATCCTCTCCACATCCACTTTATCTGTGTCCTCTGGTCCAAGACTCCCCCACTACAGGAAACATCCTCTCCACAACCACTCTATCTGTGTCCTCTGGTCCTCGACTCCCCCACTACAGGAACATCCTCTCCATACCCACTCTATCTGTGCCCTCTGGTCCTAGACACCCCCATTACAGGAAACATCCTCTCCACATCCACTCTATCTGTGTCCTCTGGTCCTAGACACCCCCATTACAGGAAACATCCTCTCCACATCCCCACTCTATCTGTGTCCTCTGGTCCTAGACTCCCCCACTACAGGAAACATCCTCTCCACATCCACTCTATCTGTGTCCTCTGGTCCTAGAGTCCCCCTACAGGAAACATCCTCTCCACATCCACTCTATCTGTGTCCTCTGGTCCGAGACTCCCCCACTACAGGAAACATCTTCTCCACAACCACTCTATCTGTGTCCTCTGGTCCTAGACTCCCCCACTACAGGAAACATCCTCTCCACATCCACTCTATTCCTTCTCCCAAAGTTCGTGACCATATACTTCCCGACTCTCTACTCCATCTGCCACTTCCCTTCCCATTCTCCTCATCGGTCTGAATCCCTCTGTGGCCTCCCTGCTTCCGCAGAACTACCTGCCGCTCCAACTGTCTTTGTATCGCCTGCCGACTTTGCATCAAAGACATCACTTCTGCCATCAAAGCCATTGACATATAACGTGAAAAGCATCGGTCCCAACGCAGACCCCTGTGGAACCGCCGCTGGTCACCGGCAGCCAACTAGAAAAGGCTCTCTTTCTTCCCACTCCTTGCCTCCTGCTGTTCAGTCACTGCTTTACCCCTGCTGGAATACCCCGGGCTCTTATCTCGTTGAACAGCCTGATGTGCGACGCCTTATCGAAGGCCTTCCGAAACTCCAAGTGAGCGACATCTGCCGGTTCTCCATTTGTGTATCCTGTTATATCCTGGAAAAAAAACCATTACCGTCTCACTCGATTCGGCCCTGAAGTAGAGGACGTGTCCTGCTGGGGATTCATCAAGGAGCTGTCCCCGAATTGGAACAGTGGTGTGTGTGTGTGTGTGGGAGGGGGTGTTAGGGCAGGGCGGAGGTGGGAGAGGGGTGGGGTCCCGGCGGTACTGGAAGGGTGGGAGAGTCCTGCGTGGGAATTCACTCTCCGAGACCCCCCCCCCCCCCCACCCACGGCCCCGGGCGATCTCGATTCTTGCAGGGCCCATGCCTCGCCCCCAGCTGCCCGAACTCCGGATTTGCCCCGACCACCGTCCCATCCTCGCCGTTTACCACCCCTGTCCCGCCATCCCAGACGGGGTGGGGGTCCCGGACCGGGATCAGGGTCCCCTCCTCTCCCCAGCCGCCCCCGCCCCCCCCCACTGGAAACGGGCAGTTCCGGGGGCCCGCCGGGAGGCGCAGAGGAGGGTAGGAAGCTGACAGGAGGAATGAGAGAGCAGAGGATGGAGGGAGGGAGAAGGGAAGACGGAGGAGGACCGAGGGGGGAGACGATAGAGGGTGGAGGGGAAAGAGAGGGAGGGAGGAAAGAGGTTTGGGATGGTGGGGTGGGGAATGAGGGAGGAGACGGAGGGAGAGGGGAGGGGAGGATGAAGGGGTGAAAATAAGAGGGTGGGGTATTTGAAGGATGAGGGGGTTGAGACAGGTGGGTGAAAAGTGGAGGGTGAGGAAGAATGAGGGGAGCGGAGGAGAGGGAAGGTGGAAGGATTGAGAGGAGGTGGGTGAAAAGTTCAGGGTGAGGTAGAATGAGGGAGTGGAGGAGAGGGAAGGTGGAGGGATTGAGAGGTGGGAAACTGGCAGGGGGCGAGAGAGGGTTGTGGAGGGACGAGGAGGCGACAGGGGGAGGGGAGGAGGGAGGGAGCTTTGAGCGAAAACGGGAGGGAGGTACGAGGGAAGGGAGAGACCAGGGAGGAGAGAGGGAGTTATTAAGGAAGAGCAGGGAACTAAGGTAGGAGGGAGGGAGGTTTGAGAGAAATGAGGGGAGGGGCGCGATGTTTGAGGGAAGAGGAGAGGGCGAGGTCTGAGGGAAAGGGAGAGGAGGCAGGGAAGTGAGGAGAGGGAGGGCTCGGGAAAGGAGGCATGGAGGGAGGTGGGAGAAAGAGCGGGAGGGAAGAGCAGAGGGTTTGGGAAAAGAGAGGAGGGAGGGAAGGAAGGACGAGGAACAGAGGGAGAGAGGATGGAAGAGAACACGGATATCCCCTCTGTCCCCACCCCCTCACCTGCTCCCGCACCCCGCATCTCCACCCCTCATCCCCACGGACAATACCAGCCCTTGATGTTAACCAGGAGGTGTCCCACAGCGAGATGAGACAGTGGGGCTTCTCGATCACAGGCGGAGAGGAGCACAGGGGAGGGTGGGGCTGTAGGGGAGGGAAGGGGTGACGGAGACAGTGAGGGAAGTAGGGGAGGAGGGGTGACGGAGATGGGGAGGGAGGGGGTGACGGAGACGGTGATGGAAGTAAGAGAGAGAGGGGTGACAGAGATGGGGAGGGAGGGGGTGACGGAGACGGTGAGGGAAGTAGGGATGGAGGGGTGAGGGAGACGGGGAGGGGCGTAGAGAAGGGAGGGGGTCAGATGATGTAATGTGCTCACTCTGGTATCTCACTTCCCGTCTTGTGATATTTTTGTGCGATGATTTGAACCCTTTGCAATTAAACTCTGTCCAAAAATATTGAGGCTTGAGTTCTGACCTGGGAGTGTGTGATGGGATAGTGCGGAGAGAGATTCACTCTGTGTCTGACCCCGGGAGTGTGTGACGGGACGGTGTGGAGGGAGATTCACTCTGTGTCTGACCCCGGGAGTGTGTGATGGGATGGTGCGGAGGGAGATTCACTCTGTGTTTGACCCCGGGAGTGTGTGATGGGACGTTGCGGAGGGAGATTCACTCTGTGTCCGACCCCGTGAGTGTGTGATGGGACAGTGTGGAGGGAGATTCACTCTGTGTCTGACCCCGGGAGTGTGTGATGGGACGGTGCGGAGGGAGATTCACTCTGTGTCTGACCCCGGGAGTGTGTGTTGGGACGGTGCGGAGGGAGATTCACTCTGTGTTTGACCCCGGGAGTGTGTGATGGGAGGGTGCGGAGGGAGATTCACTCTGTGTCTGACCGCGGGAGTGTGTGATGGGACGGTGCGGAGGGAGATTCACTCTGTGTCTGACCCCGGGAGTGTGTGATGGGACGGTGCGGAGGGAGATTCACTCTGTGTGTCTGACCCCGGGAGTGTGTGATGGGATGGCGCGGAGGGAGATTCACTCTGTGTCTGACCCCGGGAGTGTGTGATGGGACGGTGCGGAGGGAGATTCACTCTGTGTCTGACCCCGGGCGTGCATGACGGGACGGTGCGGGGGAAGATTCACTCTGTGTCTGACCCCGTGAGTGTGTGGTGGGACGGTGCGGAGGGAGATTCACTCTGTGCCTGACCCTGGGAGTGTGTGATGGGACGTTGCAGAGGGAGAGTCACTCCGTGTCTGACCCCAGGAGTGTGTGATGGGACGGCGCGGAGGGAGATTCACACTGTGTCTGACAGCGGGAGTGTGTGATGGGACGGTGCGGAGGGAGATTCTCTCTGTGTCTGACCCCAGGAGTGTGTGGTGGGACGGTGCGGAGGGAGATTCACTCTGTGCCTGACCCTGGGAGTGTGTGATGGGACGTTGCAGAGGGAGATTCACTCCGTGTCTGACCCCAGGAGTGTGTGATGGGACGGCGCGGAGGGAGATTCACTCTGTGACTGACCCCAGGAGTGTGTGATGGGACGGTGTGGAGGGAGCTTCTCTCTGTGTCTGACCCCAGGAGTGTGTGATGGGACAGTGTGGAGGAGATTCACTGTTTCTGACCCCGGGAGTGTGTGATGGGACGGTGTGGAGGGAGATTCACTCTGTGTCTGACCCCGGGAGTGTGTGATGGGACGGTGCGGAGGAAGATTCACTCTGTGTCTGACACAGGGAGTGTGTGATGGGACGGTGTGGGGGGAGATTCACTCTGTGACTGACCCCGGGAGTGTGTGATGGGACGGTGTGGAGGGAGATTCACTCTGTGTCCGGCCCCGGGGGTGTGTGATGGGACGGTGCGGAGGGAGATTCACTCTGTGTCTGACACAGGGAGTGTGCGATGGGACGGTGTGGAGGGAGATTCACTCTGTGTCCGACCCCGGGAGTGTGTGATGGGACGGTGTGGAGGGAGATTCACTCTGTGTCCGGCCCCGGGGGTGTGTGATGGGACGGTGCGGAGGGAGATTCACTCTGTGTCTGACACAGGGAGTGTGCGATGGGACGGTGTGGAGGGAGTTTTACTGCGCACGGTTCCTTGTGTCTGCATGCGAGAGCGAGAGAGTGTGGGGTGGAGAGACAGAGGATTTGAGGAGAAGAGGGCCGAGGAGTGAGTGGAGAGGAAGGGGTGGAGGCGAGGCAGGAGATGAGGAGGGAGACTGAGGGGAGCTAGGGTCGATACAGGGTGCCGGGAGGGGTCGAGAGGAGATGGGAGAGGGAGGGGGGAGCGAGATTGAGCGAGAAGCGGGGGTGGGGCTGAGGGGGGAAGGGGAGGGAGAGGGGAGATGGGGAGAGAGGGAAGTGGAGGAAGAGTGAGGGAGAGAGATAGAGACTGGGAGACACCCACCCCCGCCCATCCCCGGTTCGTTCACGCTGTTGGCCGCCGGGACGAATCCTCCCCCTGCCAGCGGGCCAAATACGCCCGAGGACGCCGAGGCAGTATCGGATGAGGCTGGGCGGCCTCTCTACTTCGTCCGGAGTCGGAGGGGCTCCAGCTGATGAACCTTCCCCCACCCGGGCGGGAGGGTCCGGCGGAGAGCGTTCTGTCCAGCCGCTTCAACCCCGGCGTGCAGAGGGGTTTTCCGACGCACGGGGCGGGAGACGGAAAAGCCCCGGTCGCGTCTCGCCAGCCTGCACCCCTCCCGCTAGAGGAGGGGCCGGGGTGGAGGGAACTGAGGTGAGGAGGGAGGACGGGACCGGGGGGGCGGGGGTAGCGAGGAGGAGGGAGGGGCAGGGACAAAGGAGATGAGGAGGCGGGAGATGGAGGGAATGAGCCCACAGGACGGGTGTGGGTGTGGGAGAGAATTAGGGGGAGTCGAGAACCCCCCTCCCCACCCCTCAGTATAATGAGGGCGGACTCTTCTCCTCCCAACCCACCCTGCTGTGGCCGTCCCATCTCCTGACGGCACCCCGCTCTCTCGGTGGCTCGGACAGACGCGCCATTATTCTTAAAAAAAGTAGTGACGGGGCCACAGTTAACAGGGGTGATTAATAACTTCGTGCCCTAAGGTGGAGGGAGTCAATTTTAGAAGACCTAGCGCACTGTAATTTTCAGCACAGCCCCCTCCTACACTTGCACACTTGGTCCAGCGGGCGCGGAGTGTATGGATCCCGTCTTTCCAGAAATCGGCCTCTTGGACCTCCAGCAAGTGGTCGACAGCAAGGGGTGGTTGATGAGTGCGTGACCTCAGGTAGAAGGAGATGAGCTATCGACTTTAAACTTCCTGCCTAATCACTCAAAGAGTTGAGCTGCACGTGCACGCAAGGAGAGCTGCCGAACTCAACTGCTTCCACCTTAGGCCACGAAGTTATCAATCACCCCTTCTGCCGACCACTTACTGGAGATCTAAGACGCCGACTTCTCCAGAGAAGGGATCCGTATGCTCTCTTCTTCGTGCCTGTACCTCACAGGTGGATAGGGTAGTTAAGAAACCTTATGGGGTGTTAGCTTTCATAAGTCCAGGGATAGCGTTTAAGAGTCGCGATGTAATGATGCAGCTCTGTAAAACTCTGGTTAGGCCACACTTGGAGTACTGCGTCCAGTTCTGGTCACCTCACTATAGGAAGGACGTGAAAGCATTGGAAAGGGTACAGAGGAGGTTTACCAGGATGCTGCCTGGTTTAGAGAGTATGCATTATGATCAGAGATTAAGGGAGCTAGGGCTTTACTCTTTGGAGAGAAGGAGGATGAGAGGTGACATGATAGAGGTGTACAAGATAATAAGAGGAATAGATAGAGTGGATAGCCAGCGCCTCTTCCCCAGGGCACCACTGCTCAATACAAGAGGACATGGCTTTAAGGTAAGGGGTGGGAAGTTCAAGGGGGATATTAGAGGAAGGTTTTTTACTCAGGGAGTGGTTGGTGTGTGGAATGCACTGCCTGAGTCAGTGGTGGAGGCAGATACACTAGTGAAGTTATAGAAACATAGAAAATAGGTGCAGGAGTAGGCCATTCGGCCCTTCGAGCTTGCACCACCATTTATTATGATCATGGCTGATCATCCAACTCAGAACCCTGCCCCAGCCTTCCCTCCATACCCACTGACCCCCGTAGCCACAAGGGCCATATCTAACTCCCTCTTAAATATAGCCAATGAACTGGCCTCAACTGTTTCCTGTGGCAGAGAATTCCACAGATTCACCACTCTCTGTGTGAAGAAGTTTTTCCTCATCTCGGTCCTAAAAGGCTTCCCCTCTATCCTCAAACTGTGGCCCTCGTTCTGGACTTCCCCAACATCGGGAACAATCTTCCTGCATCTAGCCTGTCCAATCCCTTTAGGATCTTATACGTTTCAATCAGATCCCCCCTCAATCTTCTAAATTCCAACGAGTACAAGCCCAGTTCATCCAGTCTTTCTTCATATGAAAGTCCTGCCATCCCAGGAATCAATCTGGTGAACCTTCTTTGTACTCCCTCTATGGCAAGGATGTCTTTCCTCAGATTAGGGGACCAAAACTGCACACAATACTCCAGGTGTGGTCTCACCAAGGCCTTGTACAACTGCAGTAGTACCTCCCCTGCTCCTGTACTCGAATCCTCTCGCTATAAATGCCAGCATACCATTCGCCTTTTTCACCGCCTGCTGTACCTGCATGCCCACTTTCAATGACTGGTGTATAATTACACCCAGGTCACGTTGCACCTCCCCCTTTCCTAATCGGCCACCATTCAGATAATAATCTGTTTTCCTATTTTTGCCACCAAAGTGGATAACTTCACATTTATCCACATTAAATTGCATCTGCCATGAATTTGCCCACTCACCCAACCTATCCAAGTCACCCTGCATCCTCTTAGCATCCTCCTCACAGCTAACACTGCCGCCCAGCTTCGTGTCATCCGCAAACTTGGAGATGCTGCATTTAATTCCCTCATCCAAGTCATTAATATATATTGTAAACAACTGGGGTCCCAGCACTGAGCCTTGCGGTACCCCACTAGTCACTGCCTGCCATTCTGAAAAGGTCCCGTTTATTCCCACTCTTTGCTTCCTGTCTGCTAACCAATTCTCTATCCACATCAATACCTTACCCCCAATACCATGTGCTTTAAGTTTGCACACTAATCTCCTGTGTGGGACCTTGTCAAAAGCCTTTTGAAAATCCAAATATACCACATCCACTGGTTCTCCCCTATCCACTCTACTAGTTACATCCTCAAAAAAATTCTATGAGATTCGTCAGACATGATTTTCCTTTCACAAATCCATGCTGACTTTGTCCGATCATTTCACCGCTTTCCAAATGTGCTGTTATCACATCTTTGAGAACTGACTCCAGCAGTTTCCCCACCACCGACGTTAGGCTAACCGGTCTATGATTCCCCGGTTTCTCTCTCCCTCCTTTTTTAAAAAGTGGGGTTACATTAGCCACCCTCCAATCCTCAGGAACTAGTCCAGAATCTAACGAGTTTTGAAAAATTATCACTAATGCATCCACTATTTCTTGGGCTACTTCCTTAAGCACTCTAGGATGCAGACCATCTGGCCCTGGGGGATTTATCTGCCTTTAATCCCTTCAATTTACCTAACACCACTTCCCTACTAACAAGTATTTCGCTCAGTTCCTCCATCTCACTGGACCCTCTGTCCCCTACTATTTCTGGAAGATTATTTATGTCCTCCTTAGTGAAGACAGAACCAAAGTAATTATTCAATGTGCTGTACTATTCTATGTTCTAAGTGCCCACATCTGGGAGGGGGCTATGTTGAAAGAATAAATGTGCTACGTTTTCTGAAAATTGACTCCTTCCACCTTAGGCCACAAACTTATCGTTCACCCCTCGTGCACCCACCAACGACCGAAACGTAGACCATGATGGTGGTGGGTGGGTGGGGTTGGACGTTTGCAGGTGATACCGAGACCGGGTGGCATTGCGGAGCGTGTGGAGGTGGCTGGCGAAGAACAGAGCGATTTTGGGAGCTGGGAGGTAACATTGCAGTTATATCGGACCCCTGGTCAGGCCCCACTTGGAGTACTGTGCTCATTTCTGGTCGCCTCACTGCGGGAAGGACGTGGAAACCACAGAAAGGGTGCAGAGGAGATTTACAAGGATGTCGCCTGGATTGGGGAGCATGCCTTATGAGAATAGGTTGAGTGAATTCGGCCTTTTCTCCTGGGAGTGACGGAGGATGAGAGGTGACCTGATGGAGGTGTACAAGATGATGAGAGGCATTGATCGTGTGGGTAGTCAGAGGCTTTTCCCCAGGGCTGAAATGGCTAGCACGAGAGGGCACAGTTTTAAGGTGCTGGGGATGTCAGGGGTAGGTTTATTACGCAGAGAGTCGTGAGTGCGTGGAATGGACTGATGGCGGCGGTGGTGGAAGTGGATACGATTGGGTTTTTTCAGAGACACTGGACAGGAACATGGAGCTCAGAAACGTGGAGGGCTATAGGTAACCCAGGTTGAGAGGGTGGGTAAGAAGGGAAATAAATGGTGGGCTTGCCTTTGGTCGTCGAGCCACTGAGTTGAAAGGGGGAGAAGGAGAAGATGGCGGTGCGACGCAGCGTGCAGCAGCCACTCCGGTGGTGATGTCTGTTATCTGTCAAGTAGGGTGCCGTGCACAATCCCGATTTGATGGAGACGGACGTGAGAGCACGGAGGAACATCTGGAGAAACTTCTGAAATGCCCGCTTCGCTGCCGCTGTTACTGTGCGATCCGGAATCTCCGGAGAAGGCCCCGAATCCTCGGCTTTGCTTGTTGCTCGGCGGCCGGGGCAGGGTTGAAGCGCTCGGCAGTGGATGGTGCTCGGGGGCTCGAAGCTTTCGGACGGACTCAGAGTCGGCTGTGGCCGGGTGCTTCCAATGCATCGGCAGTTGTCGGCGCCTGGAGGTTTACGGCAGGGAGAGTTTCTCCCTTCTGCCGCAAGCTATCGGGGACTATCGGGACTCGATCTGAACTTTGAGACTTTTTTTTAAACCGTGCCCATGATCTGTTCTTTTATCAAATTATGGTATTGCTTTGCACTGCTGTAACTATATGTTATAATTATAATCTTTGGTTTGTTTTGTTTTTTTCTTGATGATATCATTCTGGAGGAACATTGTATCATTTCTTAATGCACGCATTTCTAAATGACAATAAAGGAGGATTGAGTGTCCTCATAATCTAATCTAATGTCTCGGCTTTCTAAAACTT
>NW_027278385.1:201278-202580 GCF_030028105.1 Mobula birostris | reverse complement strand
TAATTTTATCTAAAGGGGCCTTTTCAGTCCCAACAGTAGAACATAAATGTGAGATATTGAACTTTATCAAAGGGTTTCAGATTAAAAACTGTATCTATTATATTCTTATCTGGACTTGTAGGAAATGTATGTCATTGAGATCTTTAAAAATCTCTCATCTGTAGGTATCGGAAAAAAGTGAGTATTGGAAAGGTTAAATTTCGTTGAAATTTGCACAGGAGAAGAGAGATTCCCTCCATCAAACAAATCCTGAAATCGTTTAGCACCCAATCTATCCCATTCTTTAAAAGATGAGTCAATTAAAGATGGTTTTAAAGACACAATTAGAAAATAGTGGGACTTGAGAGGGAGAATCTCGATAAACCAAGATGTTTTCTAAACCGTAACCAAATCCTCAATGTATGTTTAACCACCACATCGTTTGTTACTTTATTTAAAAGGAAGCGAGGATCCAAGTAAGAAATAATGGAAAATTTCACAACAGAATTGACTTCCAAAGGAACCCATATAGGGCAATGTTCTCATTACGTATATGGTTGGTCGGTTGTTCGTCCATCGTTGACGTCGATGAGGACCTCGACACCATAATGATGGTGTCGAGACTAGCGCGTGACTTGGATTTAAGTGGGGGAGAGTTGTGCAGCGTTCAGCCTCACTCTCTCTTCCCAATTCCCATCCGGATCCAGTGGCAAGACAGAGTCGAGACGGCTGGAGATGGGACTAGGCGCAGTGGACGACCAGGACAATCTTCTGTGTCTTGTCCTGCTCTACACGTTCCACGACACTCGCAGTGACCGCCTTCTTGACCGTTGGACCTTCCATAGGTCTCGTCTGCTCGATCCGCCGGAGTCTGTCTTCACATGCTGGGAGAGACGACTCCTTATCTCACCGAGGGTTTGAGACCCGTCGGCTACCCTCACCTGGCTTAGCCGGCTTGTCGAAGCCGTTGCCCGGGGTGTGGCCGCTGTCGCATGCAAACAGCTACGGGGAGCCGCAGGTGAGAGCTGAGTGCCAGGTGGGGACCAAAGGTGGACTAACCGCCCTGAACAGGACGCGACATGTTTCCCACCAGAGGTGCTACCCCTCCTGACACCCCAGACACTCTCATTACGTATATTAACTGCCCAATAACATAACCTAAAATTGGGTCGGGCAAATCCTCCATTCTGTTTAGTTTTTTTTTGAAGGTGAGATTTATTTATACGAGGTTTTTTTTAATTCTTCCATATAAAGTAAGAAAGAATTGAATCCAAGGAGTCAAAAAAAAAAGATCTAGGAATGAAAACAGGCACAGCTTGAAAT
>NW_027278385.1:146278-196278 GCF_030028105.1 Mobula birostris | reverse complement strand
GATGTGGAGAGGATGTTTCCTGTAGTGAGGGAGTCTAGGATCAGAGGACACAGATAGAGTGGATGTGGAGAGGATGTTTCCTGTAGTGGGGAGAGTCTAGGACCAGAGGACACAGATAGAGTGGATGTGGGGAGGATGTTTCCTGTAGTGGGGGAGTCTAGGACCAGAGGACACAGATAGAGTGGATGTGGAGAGGATGTTTCCTGTAGTGGGGGAGTCTCGGACCAGAGGGAACACAGATAGAGTGGATGTGGAGAGGATGTTTCCTGTAGTGGGGGAGTCTAGGACCAGAGGACACAGATAGAGTGGATGTGGAGAGGATGTTTCCTGTAGTAAGGGAGTCTAGGACCAGAGGACACAGATAGAGTGGATGTGGAGAGGATGTTTCCTGTAGTGGGGGAGTCTAGGACCAGAGGACACAGATAGAGTGGATGTGGAGAGGATGTTTCCTGTAGTGGGGGAGTCTAGGACCAGAGGACACAGATAGAGTGGATGTGGAGAGGATGTTTCCTGTAGTAAGGGAGTCTAGGACCAGAGGACACAGATAGAGTGGATGTGGAGAGGATGTTTCCTGTAGTGGGGGAGTCTAGGACCAGAGGACACAGATAGAGTGGACGTGGAGAGGATGTTTCCTGTAGTGGGGGAGTCTAGGACCAGAGGACACAGATAGAGTGGATGTGAGAGGATGTTTCCTATATTGGGGGCGTCTAGGACCAGAGGACACAGATAGAGTGGATGTGGAGAGGATGTTTCCTGTAGTGGGGGAGTCTAGGACCAGAGGACACAGATAGAGTGGATGTGGAGAGGATGTTTCCTGTAGTGGGGGAGTCTAGGACCAGAGGACACAGATAGAGTGGATGTGGAGCGGATGTTTCCTGTAGTGGGGGAGTCTAGGACCAGAGGACACAGATAGAGTGGATGTGGAGAGGATGTTTCCTGTAGTGGGGGAGTCTAGGACCAGAGGACACAGATAGAGTGGATGTGGAGAGGATGTTTCCTGTAGGTGGGGGAGTCTAGGACCAGAGGACACAGATAGAGTGGATGTGGAGAGGATGTTTCCTGTAGTGGGGGAGTCTAGGACCAGAGGACACAGATAGAGTGGATGTGGAGAGGATGTTTCCTGTAGTGGGGGAGTCTAGGACCAGAGGACACAGATAGAGTGGATGTGGAGAGGATGTTTCCTGTAGTGGGGGAGTCTAGGACCAGAGGACACAGATAGAGTGGATGTGGAGAGGATGTTTCCTGTAGTGGGGGAGTCTAGGACCAGAGGACACAGATAGAGTGGATGTGGAGAGGATGTTTCCTGTAGTGGGGAGTCTAGGACCAGAGGACACAGATAGAGTGGATGTGGAGAGGATGTTTCCTGTAGTGGGGGAGTCTAGGACCAGAGGACACAGATAGAGTGGATGTGGAGAGGATGTTTCCTGTAGTGGGGGAGTCTAGGACCAGAGGACACAGATAGAGTGGATGTGGAGAGGATGTTTCCTGTAGTGGGGGAGTCTAGGACCAGAGGACACAGATAGAGTGGATGTGGAGAGGATGTTTCCTATAGTGGGGGAGTCTCGGACCAGAGGACACAGATAGAGTGGATGTGGAGAGGATGTTTCCTGTAGTGGGGGAGTCTAGGACCAGAGGACACAGATAGAGTGGATGTGGAGAGGATGTTTCCTGTAGTGGGGGAGTCTCGGACCAAAGGACACAGATAGAGTGGAAGTGGATAGGATGTTTCCTGTTGTGGGGGAGTCTAGGACCAGAGGACACAGATAGAGTGGATGTGGAGAGGATGTTTCCTGTAGTGGGGGAGTCTAGGACCAGAGGACACGGATAGAGTGGATGTGGAGAGGATGTTTCCTGTAGTGGGGGAGTCTCGGACCAGAGGACACAGATAGAGTGGATGTGGAGAGGATGTTTCCTGTAGTGGGGGAGTCTCGGACAAGAGGACACAGATAGAGTGGATGTGCAGAGGATGTTTCCTGTAGTGGGGGAGTCTGGGACCAGAGGACACAGATAGAGTGGATGTGGAGAGGATGTTTCCTGTAGTGGGGGAGTCTCGGACCAGAGGATACAGATAGAGTGGATGTGGAGAGGATGTTTCCTGTAGTGGGGGAGTCTAGGACCAGAGGACACAGATAGAGTGGATGTGGAGAGGATGTTTCCAGTAGTGGGGGAGTCTCGGACCAGAGGACACAGATAGAGTGGATGTGGAGAGGGTGTTTCCTATAGTGGGGGAGTCTCGGACCAGAGGACACAGATAGAGTGGATGTGGAGAGGATGTTTCCTGTAGTGGGGGAGTCTAGGACCAGAGGACACAGATAGAGTGGATGTGGAGAGAATGTTTCCTGTAGTGGGGGAGTCTCGGACCAGAGGACACAGATAGAGTGGATGTGGAGAGGATGTTTCCTATAGTGGGGGAGTCTCGTACCAAAGGACACAGATAGAGTGGATGTGGAGAGGATGTTTCCTATAGTGGGGGAGTCTAGGACCAGAGGACACAGATAGAGTGGATGTTGAGAGGATGTTTCCTGTAGTGGGGGAGTCTAGGACCAGAGGACACAGACAGAGTGGATGTGGAGAAGATGTTTCCTGTAGTGGGGGAGTCTCGGACCAGAGGACACAGATAGAGTGGATGTGGAGAGGATGTTTCCTGTAGTGGGGGAGTCTCGGACTAGAGGACACAGATAGAGTAGATGTGGAGAGGATGTTTCCTGTAGTGGGGGAGTCTAGGACCAGAGGACACAGATAGAGTGGATGTGGAGAGGATGTTTCCTGTAGTGGGGGAGTCTAGGACTAGAGGACACAGATAGAGTGGATGTGTAGAGGATGTTTCCTGTAGTGGGGGCGTCTAGGACCAGAGGACACAGATAGAGTGGATGTGGAGAGGATGTTTCCTGTAGTGGGGGAGTCTAGGACCAGAGGACACAGATAGAGTGGATGTGGAGAGGATGTTTCCTGTAGTGGGGGAGTCTAGGACCAGAGGACACAGATAGAGTGGATGTGGAGAGGATGTTTCCTATATTGGGGGCGTCTAGGACCAGAGGACACAGATAGAGTGGATGTGGAGAGGATGTTTCCTGTAGTGGGGGAGTCTAGGACCAGAGGACACAGATAGAGTGGATGTGGAGAGGATGTTTCCTATATTGGGGGCGTCTAGGACCAGAGGACACAGATAGAGTGGATGTGGAGAGGATGTTTCCTATGGTGGGGGAGTCTAGGACCAGAGGACACAGATAGAGTGGATGTGGAGAGGATGTTTCCTGTAGTGGGGGAGTCTCGGACCAGAGGACACAGATAGAGTGGATGTGGAGAGGATGTTTCCTGTAGTGGGAGAGTCTAGGACCAGAGGACACAGATAGAGTGGATGTGGAGAGGATGTTTCCTGTAGTGGGGGAGTCTAGGACCAGAGGACACAGATAGAGTGGATGTGGAGAGGATGTTTCCTGTAGTGTGGGAGTCTAGGACCAGAGGACACAGATAGAGTGGATGTGGAGAGGATGTTTCCTGTAGTGAGGGAGTCTAGGACCAGAGGACACAGATAGAGTGGATGTGGAGAGGATGTTTCCTGTAGTGGGGAGAGTCTAGGACCAGAGGACACAGATAGAGTGGATGTGGAGAGGATGTTTCCTGTAGTGGGGGAGTCTAGGACCAGAGGACACAGATAGAGTGGATGTGGAGAGGATGTTTCCTGTAGTGGGGGAGTCTCGGACCAGAGGACACAGATAGAGTGGATGTGGAGAGGATGTTTCCTGTAGTGGGGGAGTCTAGGACCAGAGGACACAGATAGAGTGGATGTGGAGAGGATGTTTCCTGTAGTAAGGGAGTCTAGGACCAGAGGACACAGATAGAGTGGATGTGGAGAGGATGTTTCCTGTAGTGGGGGAGTCTAGGACCAGAGGACACAGATAGAGTGGATGTGGAGAGGATGTTTCCTGTAGTGGGGGAGTCTAGGACCAGAGGACACAGATAGAGTGGATGTGGACAGGATGTTTCCTATATTGGGGGCGTCTAGGACCAGAGGACACAGATAGAGTGGATGTGGAGAGGATGTTTCCTGTAGTGGGGGAGTCTAGGACCAGAGGACACAGATAGAGTGGATGTGGAGAGGATGTTTCCTATATTGGGGGCGTCTAGGACCAGAGGACACAGATAGAGTGGATGTGGAGAGGATGTTTCCTATGGTAGGGGAGTCTAGGACCAGAGGACACAGATAGAGTGGATGTGGAGAGGATGTTTCCTGTAGTGGGGGAGTCTCAGACCAGAGGACACAGATAGAGTGGATGTGGAGAGGATGTTTCCTGTAGTGGGAGAGTCTAGGACCAGAGGACACAGATAGAGTGGATGTGGAGAGGATGTTTCCTGTAGTGGGGTAGTCTAGGACCAGAGGACACAGATAGAGTGGATGTGGAGAGGATGTTTCCTGTAGTGTGGGAGTCTAGGACCAGAGGACACAGATAGAGTGGATGTGGAGAGGATGTTTCCTGTAGTGAGGGAGTCTAGGACCAGAGGACACAGATAGAGTGGATGTGGAGAGGATGTTTCCTGTAGTGGGGAGAGTCTAGGACCAGAGGACACAGATAGAGTGGATGTGGGGAGGATGTTTCCTGTAGTGGGGGAGTCTAGGACCAGAGGACACAGATAGAGTGGATGTGGAGAGGATGTTTCCTGTAGTGGGGGAGTCTCGGACCAGAGGACACAGATAGAGTGGATGTGGAGAGGATGTTTCCTGTAGTGGGGGAGTCTAGGACCAGAGGACACAGATAGAGTGGATGTGGAGAGGATGTTTCCTGTAGTGGGGGAGTCTAGGACCAGAGGACACAGATAGAGTGGATGTGGAGAGGATGTTTCCTGTAGTGGGGGAGTCTAGGACCAGAGGACACAGATAGAGTGGATGTGGAGAGGATGTTTCCTGTAGTGGGGGAGTCTAGGACCAGAGGACACAGATAGAGTGGATGTGGAGAGGATGTTTCCTGTAGTAAGGGAGTCTAGGACCAGAGGACACAGATAGAGTGGATGTGGAGAGGATGTTTCCTGTAGTGGGGGAGTCTAGGACCAGAGGACACAGATAGAGTGGACGTGGAGAGGATGTTTCCTGTAGTGGGGGAGTCTAGGACCAGAGGACACAGATAGAGTGGATGTGGAGAGGATGTTTCCTATATTGGGGGCGTCTAGGACCAGAGGACACAGATAGAGTGGATGTGGAGAGGATGTTTCCTGTAGTGTGGGAGTCTAGGACCAGAGGACACAGATAGAGTGGATGTGGAGAGGATGTTTCCTGTAGTGGGGGAGTCTAGGACCAGAGGACACAGATAGAGTGGATGTGGAGAGGATGTTTCCTGTAGTGGGGGGAGTCTAGGACCAGAGGACACAGATAGAGTGGATGTGGAGAGGATGTTTCCTGTAGTGGGGGAGTCTAGGACCAGAGGACACAGATAGAGTGGATGTGGAGAGGATGTTTCCTGTAGTGGGGGAGTCTAGGACCAGAGGACACAGATAGAGTGGATGTGGAGAGGATGTTTCCTGTGGTGGGGGAGTCTTGGACCAGAGGACACAGATAGAGTGGATGTGGAGAGGATGTTTCCTGTAGTGGGGGAGTCTAGGACCAGAGGACACAGATAGAGTGGATGTGGAGAGGATGTTTCCTGTAGTGGGGGAGTCTAGGACCAGAGGACACAGATAGAGTGGATGTGGAGAGGATGTTTCCTGTAGTGGGGAGAGTCTAGGACCAGAGGACACAGATAGAGTGGATGTGGGGAGGATGTTTCCTGTAGTGGGGGAGTCTAGGACCAGAGGACACAGATAGAGTGGATGTGGAGAGGATGTTTCCTGTAGTAAGGGAGTCTAGGACCAGAGGACACAGATAGAGTGGATGTGGAGAGGATGTTTCCTGTAGTGGGGGAGTCTAGGACCAGAGGACACAGATAGAGTGGATGTGGAGAGGATGTTTCCTGTAGTGGGGGAGTATAGGACCAGAGGACACAGATAGAGTGGATGTGGAGAGGATGTTTCCTGTAGTAAGGGAGTCTAGGACCAGAGGACACAGATAGAGTGGATGTGGAGAGGATGTTTCCTGTAGTGGGGGAGTCTAGGACCAGAGGACACAGATAGAGTGGACGTGGAGAGGATGTTTCCTGTAGTGGGGGAGTCTAGGACCAGAGGACACAGATAGAGTGGATGTGGAGAGGATGTTTCCTATATTGGGGGCGTCTAGGACCAGAGGACACAGATAGAGTGGATGTGGAGAGGATGTTTCCTGTAGTGTGGGAGTCTAGGACCAGAGGACACAGATAGAGTGGATGTGGAGAGGATGTTTCCTGTAGTGGGGGAGTCTAGGACCAGAGGACACAGATAGAGTGGATGTGGAGAGGATGTTTCATGTAGTGGGGGGAGTCTAGGACCAGAGGACACAGATAGAGTGGATGTGGAGAGGATGTTTCCTGTAGTGGGGGAGTCTAGGACCAGAGGACACAGATAGAGTGGATGTGGAGAGGATGTTTCCTGTAGTGGGGGAGTCTAGGACCAGAGGACACAGATAGAGTGGATGTGGAGAGGATGTTTCCTGTGGTGGGGGAGTCTTGGACCAGAGGACACAGATAGAGTGGATGTGGAGAGGATGTTTCCTGTAGTGGGGGAGTCTAGGACCAGAGGACACAGATAGAGTGGATGTGGAGAGGATGTTTCCTGTAGTGGGGGGTCTAGGACCAGAGGACACAGATAGAGTGGATGTGGAGAGGATGTTTCCTGTAGTGGGGAGAGTCTAGGACCAGAGGACACAGATAGAGTGGATGTGGGGAGGATGTTTCCTGTAGTGGGGGAGTCTAGGACCAGAGGACACAGATAGAGTGGATGTGGAGAGGATGTTTCCTGTGGTGGGGGAGTCTAGGACCAGAGGACACACATAGAGTGGATGTGGAGAGGATGTTTCCTGTAGTGGGGGAGTCTAGGACCAGAGGACACAGATAGAGTGGATGTGGAGAGGATGTTTCCTGTAGTGAGGGAGTCTAGGACCAGAGGACACAGATAGAGTGGATGTGGAGAGGATGTTTCCTGTAGTGGGGAGTCTCGGACAGAGGACACAGATAGAGTGGATGTGGAGAGGATGTTTCCTGTAGTGGGGGAGTCTAGGACCAGAGGACACAGATAGAGTGGATGTGGAGAGGATGTTTCCTGTAGTGGGGGGAGTCTAGGACCAGAGGACACAGATAGAGTGGATGTGGAGAGGATGTTTCCTATAGTGGGGGAGTCTCGGACCAGAGGACACAGATAGAGTGGATGTGGAGAGGATGTTTCCTGTAGTGGGGGAGTCTAGGACCAGAGGACACAGATAGAGTGGATGTGGAGAGGATGTTTCCTGTAGTGGGGGAGTCTCGGACCAAAGGACACAGATAGAGTGGATGTGGATAGGATGTTTCCTGTTGTGGGGGAGTCTAGGACCAGAGGACACAGATAGAGTGGATGTGGAGAGGATGTTTCCTGTAGTGGGGGAGTCTAGGACCAGAGGACGCGGATAGAGTGGATGTGGAAAGGATGTTTCCTGTAGTGGGGGAGTCTCGGACCAGAGGACACAGATAGAGTGGATGTGGAGAGGATGTTTCCTGTAGTGGGGGAGTCTCGGACAAGAGGACACAGATAGAGTGGATGTGCAGAGGATGTTTCCTGTAGTGGGGGAGTCTGGGACCAGAGGACACAGATAGAGTGGATGTGGAGAGGATGTTTCCTGTAGTGGGGGAGTCTCGGACCAGAGGATACAGATAGAGTGGATGTGGAGAGGATGTTTCCTGTAGTGGGGGAGTCTAGGACCAGAGGACACAGATAGAGTGGATGTGGAGAGGATGTTTCCAGTAGTGGGGGAGTCTCGGACCAGAGGACACAGATAGAGTGGATGTGGAGAGGGTGTTTCCTATAGTGGGGGAGTCTCGGACCAGAGGACACAGATAGAGTGGATGTGGAGAGGATGTTTCCTGTAGTGGGGGAGTCTAGGACCAGAGGACACAGATAGAGTGGATGTGGAGAGAATGTTTCCTGTAGTGGGGGAGTCTCGGACCAGAGGACACAGATAGAGTGGATGTGGAGAGGATGTTTCCTATAGTGGAGGAGTCTCGTACCAAAGGACACAGATAGAGTGGATGTGGAGAGGATGTTTCCTATAGTGGGGGAGTCTAGGACCAGAGGACACAGATAGAGTGGATGTTGAGAGGATGTTTCCTGTAGTGGGGGAGTCTAGGACCAGAGGACACAGACAGAGTGGATGTGGAGAAGATGTTTCCTGTAGTGGGGGAGTCTCGGACCAGAGGACACAGATAGAGTGGATGTGGAGAGGATGTTTCCTGTAGTGGGGGAGTCTCGGACTAGAGGACACAGATAGAGTAGATGTGGAGAGGATGTTTCCTGTAGTGGGGGAGTCTAGGACCAGAGGACACAGATAGAGTGGATGTGGAGAGGATGTTTCCTGTAGTGGGGGAGTCTAGGACTAGAGGACACAGATAGAGTGGATGTGTAGAGGATGTTTCCTGTAGTGGGGGCGTCTAGGACCAGAGGACACAGATAGAGTGGATGTGGAGAGGATGTTTCCTGTAGTGGGGGAGTCTAGGACCAGAGGACTGAGATAGAGTGGATGTGGAGAGGATGTTTCCTGTAGTGGGGGAGTCTAGGACCAGAGGACACAGATAGAGTGGATGTGGAGAGGATGTTTCCTATAGTGGGGGAGTCTAGGACCAGAGGACACAGATAAAGTGGATGTGGAGAGGATGTTTCCTGTAGTGGGGGAGTCTAGGACCAGAGGACACAGATAGAGTGGATGTGGAAAGGATGTTTCCTATAGTGGGGGAGTCTAGGACCACAGGACACGGATAGAGTGGATGTGGAGAGGATGTTTCCTGTAGTGGGGGAGTCTCGGACCAGAGGACACAGATAGAGTGGATGTGGAGAGGATGTTTCCTATAGTGGGGGAGTCTCGGACCAGAGGACACAGATAGAGTGGATGTGGAGAGGATGTTTCCTGTAGTGGGGGAGACTAGGAACAGAGAACACAGATAGAGTGGATGTGGAGTGGATGTTTCTGTAGTGGGGGAGTCTAGGACTAGAGGACACAGATAGAGTGGATGTGGAGAGGATGTTTCCTGTAGTGGGGGGAGTCTAGGACCAGAGGACACAGATAGAGTGGATGTGCAGAGGATGTTTCCTGTAGTGGGGGAGTCTCGGACCAGAGGACACAGATAGAGTGGATGTGGAGAGGGTGTTTCCTGTAGTGGGAGAGACTAGGAACAGAGAACACAGATAGAGTGGATGTGGAGAGGATGTTTCCTGTAGTGGGGGAGTCTAGGACCAGAGGACACAGATAGAGTGGATGTGGAGAGGATGTTTCCTGTAGTGGGGAGAGTCTAGGACCAGAGGACACAGATAGAGTGGATGTGGAGAGGATGTTTCCTGTAGTGGGGGAGTCTAGGACCAGAGAACACAGATAGAGTGGATGTGGAGAGGATGTTTCCTGTAGTGGAGGAGTCGAGGACCAGAGGGCACAGATAGAGTGGATGTGGAGAGGATGTTTCCTGTAGTGGAGGAGTCTAGGATCAGAGGACACAGATAGAGTGGATGTGGAGAGGATGTTTCCTGTAGTGGGGGAGTCTCGGACCAGAGGACACAGATAGAGTGGATGTGGAGAGGATGTTTCCTGTAGTTGGGGAGTCTAGGATCAGAGGACACAGATAGAGTGGATGTGGAGAGGATGTTTCCTGTAGTGGGGAGAGTCTAGGACCAGAGGACACAGATAGAGTGGATGTGGGGAGGATGTTTCCTGTAGTGGGGGAGTCTAGGACCAGAGGACACAGATAGAGTGGATGTGGAGAGGATGTTTCCTGTGGTGGGGGAGTCTAGGACCAGAGGACACACATAGAGTGGATGTGGAGAGGATGTTTCCTGTAGTGGGGGAGTCTAGGACCAGAGGACACAGATAGAGTGGATGTGGAGAGGATGTTTCCTGTAGTGAGGGAGTCTAGGACCAGAGGACACAGATAGAGTGGATGTGGAGAGGATGTTTCCTGTAGTGGGGAGTCTCGGACAGAGGACACAGATAGAGTGGATGTGGAGAGGATGTTTCCTGTAGTGGGGGAGTCTAGGACCAGAGGACACAGATAGAGTGGATGTGGAGAGGATGTTTCCTGTAGTGGGGGGAGTCTAGGACCAGAGGACACAGATAGAGTGGATGTGGAGAGGATGTTTCCTATAGTGGGGGAGTCTCGGACCAGAGGACACAGATAGAGTGGATGTGGAGAGGATGTTTCCTGTAGTGGGGGAGTCTAGGACCAGAGGACACAGATAGAGTGGATGTGGAGAGGATGTTTCCTGTAGTGGGGGAGTCTCGGACCAAAGGACACAGATAGAGTGGATGTGGATAGGATGTTTCCTGTTGTGGGGGAGTCTAGGACCAGAGGACACAGATAGAGTGGATGTGGAGAGGATGTTTCCTGTAGTGGGGGAGTCTAGGACCAGAGGACACGGATAGAGTGGATGTGGAGAGGATGTTTCCTGTAGTGGGGGAGTCTCGGACCAGAGGACACAGATAGAGTGGATGTGGAGAGGATGTTTCCTGTAGTGGGGGAGTCTCGGACAAGAGGACACAGATAGAGTGGATGTGCAGAGGATGTTTCCTGTAGTGGGGGAGTCTGGGACCAGAGGACACAGATAGAGTGGATGTGGAGAGGATGTTTCCTGTAGTGGGGGAGTCTCGGACCAGAGGACACAGATAGAGTGGATGTGGAGAGGATGTTTCCTGTAGTGGGAGAGTCTAGGACCAGAGGACACAGATAGAGTGGATGTGGAGAGGATGTTTCCTGTAGTGGGGGAGTCTAGGACCAGAGGACACAGATAGAGTGGATGTGGAGAGGATGTTTCCTGTAGTGTGGGAGTCTAGGACCAGAGGACACAGATAGAGTGGATGTGGAGAGGATGTTTCCTGTAGTGAGGGAGTCTAGGATCAGAGGACACAGATAGAGTGGATGTGGAGAGGATGTTTCCTGTAGTGGGGAGAGTCTAGGACCAGAGGACACAGATAGAGTGGATGTGGGGAGGATGTTTCCTGTAGTGGGGGAGTCTAGGACCAGAGGACACAGATAGAGTGGATGTGGAGAGGATGTTTCCTGTAGTGGGGGAGTCTCGGACCAGAGGACACAGATAGAGTGGATGTGGAGAGGATGTTTCCTGTAGTGGGGGAGTCTAGGACCAGAGGACACAGATAGAGTGGATGTGGAGAGGATGTTTCCTGTAGTAAGGGAGTCTAGGACCAGAGGACACAGATAGAGTGGATGTGGAGAGGATGTTTCCTGTAGTGGGGGAGTCTAGGACCAGAGGACACAGATAGAGTGGATGTGGAGAGGATGTTTCCTGTAGTGGGGGAGTCTAGGACCAGAGGACACAGATAGAGTGGATGTGGAGAGGATGTTTCCTGTAGTAAGGGAGTCTAGGACCAGAGGACACAGATAGAGTGGATGTGGAGAGGATGTTTCCTGTAGTGGGGGAGTCTAGGACCAGAGGACACAGATAGAGTGGACGTGGAGAGGATGTTTCCTGTAGTGGGGGAGTCTAGGACCAGAGGACACAGATAGAGTGGATGTGAGAGGATGTTTCCTATATTGGGGGCGTCTAGGACCAGAGGACACAGATAGAGTGGATGTGGAGAGGATGTTTCCTGTAGTGGGGGAGTCTAGGACCAGAGGACACAGATAGAGTGGATGTGGAGAGGATGTTTCCTGTAGTGGGGGAGTCTAGGACCAGAGGACACAGATAGAGTGGATGTGGAGAGGATGTTTCCTGTGGTGGGGGAGTCTTGGACCAGAGGACACAGATAGAGTGGATGTGGAGAGGATGTTTCCTGTAGTGGGGGAGTCTAGGACCAGAGGACACAGATAGAGTGGATGTGGAGAGGATGTTTCCTGTAGTGGGGGAGTCTAGGACCAGAGGACACAGATAGAGTGGATGTGGAGAGGATGTTTCCTGTAGTGGGGAGAGTCTAGGACCAGAGGACACAGATAGAGTGGATGTGGGGAGGATGTTTCCTGTAGTGGGGGAGTCTAGGACCAGAGGACACAGATAGAGTGGATGTGGAGAGGATGTTTCCTGTGGTGGGGGAGTCTAGGACCAGAGGACACACATAGAGTGGATATGGAGAGGATGTTTCCTGTAGTGGGGGAGTCTAGGACCAGAGGACACAGATAGAGTGGATGTGGAGAGGATGTTTCCTGTAGTGAGGGAGTCTAGGACCAGAGGACACAGATAGAGTGGATGTGGAGAGGATGTTTCCTGTAGTGGGGAGTCTCGGACAGAGGACACAGATAGAGTGGATGTGGAGAGGATGTTTCCTGTAGTGGGGGAGTCTAGGACCAGAGGACACAGATAGAGTGGATGTGGAGAGGATGTTTCCTGTAGTGGGGGGAGTCTAGGACCAGAGGACACAGATAGAGTGGATGTGGAGAGGATGTTTCCTATAGTGGGGGAGTCTCGGACCAGAGGACACAGATAGAGTGGATGTGGAGAGGATGTTTCCTGTAGTGGGGGAGTCTAGGACCAGAGGACACAGATAGAGTGGATGTGGAGAGGATGTTTCCTGTAGTGGGGGAGTCTCGGACCAAAGGACACAGATAGAGTGGAAGTGGATAGGATGTTTCCTGTTGTGGGGGAGTCTAGGACCAGAGGACACAGATAGAGTGGATGTGGAGAGGATGTTTCCTGTAGTGGGGGAGTCTAGGACCAGAGGACACGGATAGAGTGGATGTGGAGAGGATGTTTCCTGTAGTGGGGAGTCTCGGACCAGAGGACACAGATAGAGTGGATGTGGAGAGGATGTTTCCTGTAGTGGGGGAGTCTCGGACAAGAGGACACAGATAGAGTGGATGTGCAGAGGATGTTTCCTGTAGTGGGGGAGTCTGGGACCAGAGGACACAGATAGAGTGGATGTGGAGAGGATGTTTCCTGTAGTGGGGGAGTCTCGACCAGAGGATACAGATAGAGTGGATGTGGAGAGGATGTTTCCTGTAGTGGGGGAGTCTAGGACCAGAGGACACAGATAGAGTGGATGTGGAGAGGATGTTTCCAGTAGTGGGGGAGTCTCGGACCAGAGGACACAGATAGAGTGGATGTGGAGAGGGTGTTTCCTATAGTGGGGGAGTCTCGGACCAGAGGACACAGATAGAGTGGATGTGGAGAGGATGTTTCCTGTAGTGGGGGAGTCTAGGACCAGAGGACACAGATAGAGTGGATGTGGAGAGAATGTTTCCTGTAGTGGGGGAGTCTCGGACCAGAGGACACAGATAGAGTGGATGTGGAGAGGATGTTTCCTATAGTGGGGGAGTCTCGTACCAAAGGACACAGATAGAGTGGATGTGGAGAGGATGTTTCCCTATAGTGGGGGAGTCTAGGACCAGAGGACACAGATAGAGTGGATGTTGAGAGGATGTTTCCTGTAGTGGGGGAGTCTAGGACCAGAGGACACAGACAGAGTGGATGTGGAGAAGATGTTTCCTGTAGTGGGGGAGTCTCGGACCAGAGGACACAGATAGAGTGGATGTGGAGAGGATGTTTCCTGTAGTGGGGGAGTCTCGGACTAGAGGACACAGATAGAGTAGATGTGGAGAGGATGTTTCCTGTAGTGGGGGAGTCTAGGACCAGAGGACACAGATAGAGTGGATGTGGAGAGGATGTTTCCTGTAGTGGGGGAGTCTAGGACTAGAGGACACAGATAGAGTGGATGTGTAGAGGATGTTTCCTGTAGTGGGGGCGTCTAGGACCAGAGGACACAGATAGAGTGGATGTGGAGAAGATGTTTCCTGTAGTGGGGGAGTCTAGGACCAGAGGACACAGATAGAGTGGATGTGGAGAGGATGTTTCCTGTAGTGGGGGAGTCTAGGACCAGAGGACACAGATAGAGTGGATGTGGAGAGGATGTTTCCTATATTGGGGGCGTCTAGGACCAGAGGACACAGATAGAGTGGATGTGGAGAGGATGTTTCCTGTAGTGGGGGAGTCTAGGACCAGAGGACACAGATAGAGTGGATGTGGAGAGGATGTTTCCTATATTGGGGGCGTCTAGGACCAGAGGACACAGATAGAGTGGATGTGGAGAGGATGTTTCCTATGGTGGGGGAGTCTAGGACCAGAGGGACACAGATAGAGTGGATGTGGAGAGGATGTTTCCTGTAGTGGGGAGTCTCGGACCAGAGGACACAGATAGAGTGGATGTGGAGAGGATGTTTCCTGTAGTGGGAGAGTCTAGGACCAGAGGACACAGATAGAGTGGATGTGGAGAGGATGTTTCCTGTAGTGGGGGAGTCTAGGACCAGAGGACACAGATAGAGTGGATGTGGAGAGGATGTTTCCTGTAGTGTGGGAGTCTAGGACCAGAGGACACAGATAGAGTGGATGTGGAGAGGATGTTTCCTGTAGTGAGGGAGTCTAGCACCAGAGGGACACAGATAGAGTGGATGTGGAGAGGATGTTTCCTGTAGTGGGGAGAGTCTAGGACCAGAGGACACAGATAGAGTGGATGTGGAGAGGATGTTTCCTGTAGTGGGGGAGTCTAGGACCAGAGGACACAGATAGAGTGGATGTGGAGAGGATGTTTCCTGTAGTGGGGGAGTCTCGGACCAGAGGACACAGATAGAGTGGATGTGGAGAGGATGTTTCCTGTAGTGGGGGAGTCTAGGACCAGAGGACACAGATAGAGTGGATGTGGAGAGGATGTTTCCTGTAGTAAGGGAGTCTAGGACCAGAGGACACAGATAGAGTGGATGTGGAGAGGATGTTTCCTGTAGTGGGGGAGTCTAGGACCAGAGGACACAGATAGAGTGGATGTGGAGAGGATGTTTCCTGTAGTGGGGGAAGTCTAGGACCAGAGGACACAGATAGAGTGGATGTGGACAGGATGTTTCCTATATTGGGGGCGTCTAGGACCAGAGGACACAGATAGAGTGGATGTGGAGAGGATGTTTCCTGTAGTGGGGGAGTCTAGGACCAGAGGACACAGATAGAGTGGATGTGGAGAGGATGTTTCCTATATTGGGGGCGTCTAGGACCAGAGGACACAGATAGAGTGGATGTGGAGAGGATGTTTCCTATGGTAGGGGAGTCTAGGACCAGAGGACACAGATAGAGTGGATGTGGAGAGGATGTTTCCTGTAGTGGGGGAGTCTCAGACCAGAGGACACAGATAGAGTGGATGTGGAGAGGATGTTTCCTGTAGTGGGAGAGTCTAGGACCAGAGGGACACAGATAGAGTGGGATGTGGAGAGGATGTTTCCTGTAGTGGGGTAGTCTAGGACCAGAGGACACAGATAGAGTGGATGTGGAGAGGATGTTTCCTGTAGTGTGGGAGTCTAGGACCAGAGGACACAGATAGAGTGGATGTGGAGAGGATGTTTCCTGTAGTGAGGGAGTCTAGGACCAGAGGACACAGATAGAGTGGATGTGGAGAGGATGTTTCCTGTAGTGGGGAGAGTCTAGGACCAGAGGACACAGATAGAGTGGATGTGGGGAGGATGTTTCCTGTAGTGGGGGAGTCTAGGACCAGAGGACACAGATAGAGTGGATGTGGAGAGGATGTTTCCTGTAGTGGGGGAGTCTCGGACCAGAGGACACAGATAGAGTGGATGTGGGAGAGGATGTTTCCTGTAGTGGGGGAGTCTAGGACCAGAGGACACAGATAGAGAGGATGTGGAGAGGATGTTTCCTGTAGTGGGGGAGTCTAGTACCAGAGGACACAGATAGAGTGGATGTGGAGAGGATGTTTCCTGTAGTGGGGGAGTCTAGGACCAGAGGACACAGATAGAGTGGATGTGGAGAGGATGTTTCCTGTAGTGGGGGAGTCTAGGACCAGAGGACACAGATAGAGTGGATGTGGAGAGGATGTTTCCTGTAGTAGGGAGTCTAGGACCAGAGGACACAGATAGAGTGGATGTGGAGAGGATGTTTCCTGTAGTGGGGGGAGTCTAGGACCAGAGGACACAGATAGAGTGGACGTGGAGAGGATGTTTCCTGTAGTGGGGGAGTCTAGGACCAGAGGACACAGATAGAGTGGATGTGGAGAGGATGTTTCCTATATTGGGGGCGTCTAGGACCAGAGGACACAGATAGAGTGGATGTGGAGAGGATGTTTCCTGTAGTGTGGGAGTCTAGGACCAGAGGACACAGATAGAGTGATGTGGAGAGGATGTTTCCTGTAGTGGGGGAGTCTAGGACCAGAGGACACAGATAGAGTGGATGTGGAGAGGATGTTTCCTGTAGTGGGGGGAGTCTAGGACCAGAGGACACAGATAGAGTGGATGTGGAGAGGATGTTTCCTGTAGTGGGGGAGTCTAGGACCAGAGGACACAGATAGAGTGGATGTGGAGAGGATGTTTCCTGTAGTGGGGGAGTCTAGGACCAGAGGACACAGATAGAGTGGATGTGGAGAGGATGTTTCCTGTGGTGGGGGAGTCTTGGACCAGAGGACACAGATAGAGTGGATGTGGAGAGGATGTTTCCTGTAGTGGGGGAGTCTAGGACCAGAGGACACAGATAGAGTGGATGTGGAGAGGATGTTTCCTGTAGTGGGGGAGTCTAGGACCAGAGGACACAGATAGAGTGGATGTGGAGAGGATGTTTCCTGTAGTGGGGAGAGTCTAGGACCAGAGGACACAGATAGAGTGGATGTGGGGAGGATGTTTCCTGTAGTGGGGGAGTCTAGGACCAGAGGACACAGATAGAGTGGATGTGGAGAGGATGTTTCCTGTAGTAAGGGAGTCTAGGACCAGAGGACACAGATAGAGTGGATGTGGAGAGGATGTTTCCTGTAGTGGGGGAGTCTAGGACCAGAGGACACAGATAGAGTGGATGTGGAGAGGATGTTTCCTGTAGTGGGGGAGTATAGGACCAGAGGACACAGATAGAGTGGATGTGGAGAGGATGTTTCCTGTAGTAAGGGAGTCTAGGACCAGAGGACACAGATAGAGTGGATGTGGAGAGGATGTTTCCTGTAGTGGGGGAGTCTAGGACCAGAGGACACAGATAGAGTGGACGTGGAGAGGATGTTTCCTGTAGTGGGGGAGTCTAGGACCAGAGGACACAGATAGAGTGGATGTGGAGAGGATGTTTCCTATATTGGGGGCGTCTAGGACCAGAGGACACAGATAGAGTGGATGTGGAGAGGATGTTTCCTGTAGTGTGGGAGTCTAGGACCAGAGGACACAGATAGAGTGGATGTGGAGAGGATGTTTCCTGTAGTGGGGGAGTCTAGGACCAGAGGACACAGATAGAGTGGATGTGGAGAGGATGTTTCATGTAGTGGGGGGAGTCTAGGACCAGAGGACACAGATAGAGTGGATGTGGAGAGGATGTTTCCTGTAGTGGGGGAGTCTAGGACCAGAGGACACAGATAGAGTGGATGTGGAGAGGATGTTTCCTGTAGTGGGGGAGTCTAGGACCAGAGGACACAGATAGAGTGGATGTGGAGAGGATGTTTCCTGTGTGGGGGAGTCTTGGACCAGAGGACACAGATAGAGTGGATGTGGAGAGGATGTTTCCTGTAGTGGGGGAGTCTAGGACCAGAGGACACAGATAGAGTGGATGTGGAGAGGATGTTTCCTGTAGTGGGGGGGTCTAGGACCAGAGGACACAGATAGAGTGGATGTGGAGAGGATGTTTCCTGTAGTGGGGAGAGTCTAGGACCAGAGGACACAGATAGAGTGGATGTGGGGAGGATGTTTCCTGTAGTGGGGGAGTCTAGGACCAGAGGACACAGATAGAGTGGATGTGGAGAGGATGTTTCCTGTGGTGGGGGAGTCTAGGACCAGAGGACACACATAGAGTGGATGTGGAGAGGATGTTTCCTGTAGTGGGGGAGTCTAGGACCAGAGGACACAGATAGAGTGGATGTGGAGAGGATGTTTCCTGTAGTGAGGGAGTCTAGGACCAGAGGACACAGATAGAGTGGATGTGGAGAGGATGTTTCCTGTAGTGGGGAGTCTCGGACAGAGGACACAGATAGAGTGGATGTGGATAGGATGTTTCCTGTAGTGGGGGAGTCTAGGACCAGAGGACACAGATAGAGTGGATGTGAGAGGATGTTTCCTGTAGTGGGGGGAGTCTAGGACCAGAGGACACAGATAGAGTGGATGTGGAGAGGATGTTTCCTATAGTGGGGTGAGTCTCGGACCAGAGGACACAGATAGAGTGGATGTGGAGAGGATGTTTCCTGTAGTGGGGGAGTCTAGGACCAGAGGACACAGATAGAGTGGATGTGGAGAGGATGTTTCCTGTAGTGGGGGAGTCTCGGACCAAAGGACACAGATAGAGTGGATGTGGATAGGATGTTTCCTGTTGTGGGGGAGTCTAGGACCAGAGGACACAGATAGAGTGGATGTGGAGAGGATGTTTCCTGTAGTGGGGGAGTCTAGGACCAGAGGACGCGGATAGAGTGGATGTGGAAAGGATGTTTCCTGTAGTGGGGGAGTCTCGGACCAGAGGACACAGATTGAGTGGATGTGGAGAGGATGTTTCCTGTAGTGGGGGAGTCTCGGACAAGAGGACACAGATAGAGTGGATGTGCAGAGGATGTTTCCTGTAGTGGGGGAGTCTGGGACCAGAGGACACAGATAGAGTGGATGTGGAGAGGATGTTTCCTGTAGTGGGGGAGTCTCGGACCAGAGGATACAGATAGAGTGGATGTGGAGAGGATGTTTCCTGTAGTGGGGGAGTCTAGGACCAGAGGACACAGATAGAGTGGATGTGGAGAGGATGTTTCCAGTAGTGGGGGAGTCTCGGACCAGAGGACACAGATAGAGTGGATGTGGAGAGGGTGTTTCCTATAGTGGGGGAGTCTCGGACCAGAGGACACAGATAGAGTGGATGTGGAGAGGATGTTTCCTGTAGTGGGGGAGTCTAGGACCAGAGGACACAGATAGAGTGGATGTGGAGAGAATGTTTCCTGTAGTGGGGAGTCTCGGACCAGAGGACACAGATAGAGTGGATGTGGAGAGGATGTTTCCTATAGTGGAGGAGTCTCCGTACCAAAGGACACAGATAGAGTGGATGTGGAGAGGATGTTTCCTATAGTGGGGGAGTCTAGGACCAGAGGACACAGATAGAGTGGATGTTGAGAGGATGTTTCCTGTATTGGGGGAGTCTAGGACCAGAGGACACAGACAGAGTGGATGTGGAGAAGATGTTTCCTGTAGTGGGGGAGTCTCGGACCAGAGGACACAGATAGAGTGGATGTGGAGAGGATGTTTCCTGTAGTGGGGGAGTCTCGGACTAGAGGACACAGATAGAGTAGATGTGGAGAGGATGTTTCCTGTAGTGGGGGAGTCTAGGACCAGAGGACACAGATAGAGTGGATGTGGAGAGGATGTTCCTGTAGTGGGGGAGTCTAGGACTAGAGGACACAGATAGAGTGGATGTGTAGAGGATGTTTCCTGTAGTGGGGGCGTCTAGGACCAGAGGACACAGATAGAGTGGATGTGGAGAGGATGTTTCCTGTAGTGGGGGAGTCTAGGACCAGAGGACTGAGGATAGAGTGGATGTGGAGAGGATGTTTCCTGTAGTGGGGGAGTCTAGGACCAGAGGACACAGATAGAGTGGATGTGGAGAGGATGTTTCCTATAGTGGGGGAGTCTAGGACCAGAGGACACAGATAAAGTGGATGTGGGTGAGGATGTTTCCTGTAGTGGGGGAGTCTAGGACCAGAGGACACAGATAGAGTGGATGTGGAAAGGATGTTTCCTATAGTGGGGGAGTCTAGGACCAGAGGACACGGATAGAGTGGATGTGGAGAGGATGTTTTCCTGTAGTGGGGGAGTCTCGGACCAGAGGACACAGATAGAGTGGATGTGGAGAGGATGTTTCCTATAGTGGGGGAGTCTCGGACCAGAGGGACACAGATAGAGTGGATGTGGAGAGGATGTTTCCTGTAGTGGGGGAGACTAGGAACAGAGAACACAGATAGAGTGGATGTGGAGTGGATGTTTCCTGTAGTGGGGGAGTCTAGGACTAGAGGACACAGATAGAGTGGATGTTGGAGAGGATGTTTCCTGTAGTGGGGGGGAGTCTAGGACCAGAGGACACAGATAGAGTGGATGTGCAGAGGATGTTTCCTGTAGTGGGGAGTCTCGGACCAGAGGACACAGATAGAGTGGATGTGGA
This sequence comes from Mobula birostris, assembly GCF_030028105.1. NCBI lineage: Eukaryota > Metazoa > Chordata > Chondrichthyes > Myliobatiformes > Myliobatidae > Mobula > Mobula birostris. The sequence continues at coordinate 176,121 of NW_027278385.1, read as the reverse complement.
GAGGGTGTTTCCTGTAGTGGGAGAGACTAGGAACAGAGAACACAGATAGAGTGGATGTGGAGAGGATGTTTCCTGTAGTGGGGGAGTCTAGGACCAGAGGACACAGATAGAGTGGATGTGGAGAGGATGTTTCCTGTAGTGGGGAGAGTCTAGGACCAGAGGACACAGATAGAGTGGATGTGGAGAGGATGTTTTCCTGTAGTGGGGGAGTCTAGGACCAGAGAACACAGATAGAGTGGATGTGGAGAGGATGTTTCCTGTAGTGGAGGAGTCGAGGACCAGAGGGCACAGATAGAGTGGATGTGGAGAGGATGTTTCCTGTAGTGGAGGAGTCTAGGATCAGAGGACACAGATAGAGTGGATGTGGAGAGGATGTTTCCTGTAGTGGGGGAGTCTCGGACCAGAGGACACAGATAGAGTGGATGTGGAGAGGATGTTTCCTGTAGTTGGGGAGTCTAGGATCAGAGGACACAGATAGAGTGGATGTGGAGAGGATGTTTCCTGTAGGGGGGAGAGTCTAGGACCAGAGGACACAGATTAGAGTGGATGTGGGGAGGATGTTTCCTGTAGTGGGGGAGTCTAGGACCAGAGGACACAGATAGAGTGGATGTGGAGAGGATGTTTCCTGTGGTGGGGGAGTCTAGGACCAGAGGACACACATAGAGTGGATGTGGAGAGGATGTTTCCTGTAGTGGGGGAGTCTAGGACCAGAGGACACAGATAGAGTGGATGTGGAGAGGATGTTTCCTGTAGTGAGGGAGTCTAGGACCAGAGGACACAGATAGAGTGGATGTGGAGAGGATGTTTCCTGTAGTGGGGAGTCTCGGACAGAGGACACAGATAGAGTGGATGTGGAGAGGATGTTTCCTGTAGTTGGGGAGTCTAGGACCAGAGGACACAGATAGAGTGGATGTGGAGAGGATGTTTCCTGTAGTGGGGGGAGTCTAGGACCATGAGGACACAGATAGAGTGGATGTGGAGAGGATGTTTCCTATAGTGGGGGAGTCTCGGACCAGAGGACACAGATAGAGTGGATGTGGAGAGGATGTTTTCCTGTAGTGGGGGAGTCTAGGACCAGAGGACACAGATAGAGTGGATGTGGAGAGGATGTTTCCTGTAGTGGGGGAGTCTCGGACCAAAGGGACACAGATAGAGTGGATGTGGATAGGATGTTTCCTGTTGTGGGGGAGTCTAGGACCAGAGGACACAGATAGAGTGGATGTGGAGAGGATGTTTCCTGTAGTGGGGGAGTCTAGGACCAGAGGACACGGATAGAGTGGATGTGGAGAGGATGTTTCCTGTAGTGGGGGAGTCTCGGACCAGAGGACACAGATAGAGTGGATGTGGAGAGGATGTTTCCTGTAGTGGGGGAGTCTCGGACAAGGAGGACACAGATAGAGTGGATGTGCAGAGGATGTTTCCTGTAGTGGGGGAGTCTGGGACCAGAGGACACAGATAGAGTGGATGTGGAGAGGATGTTTCCTGTAGTGGGGGGAGTCTCGGACCAGAGGATACAGATAGAGTGGATTGTGGAGAGGATGTTTCCTGTAGTGGGGGAGTCTAGGACCAGAGGACACAGATAGAGTGGATGTGGAGAGGATGTTTCCAGTAGTGGGGGAGTCTCGGACCAGAGGACACAGATAGAGTGGATGTGGAGAGGGTGTTTCCTATAGTGGGTGGAGTCTCGGACCAGAGGACACAGATAGAGTGGATGTGGAGAGGATGTTTCCTGTAGTGGGGGAGTCTAGGACCAGAGGACACAGATAGAGTGGATGTGGAGAGAATGTTTCCTGTAGTGGGGGAGTCTCGGACCAGAGGACACAGATAGAGTGGATGTGGAGAGGATGTTTCCTATAGTGGGGGGAGTCTCGTACCAAAGGACACAGATAGAGTGGATGTGGAGAGGATGTTTCCTATAGTGGGGGAGTCTAGGACCAGAGGACACAGATAGAGTGGATGTTGAGAGGATGTTTCCTGTAGTGGGGGAGTCTAGGACCAGAGGACACAGACAGAGTGGATGTGGAGAAGATGTTTCCTGTAGTGGGGGAGTCTCGGACCAGAGGACACAGATAGAGTGGATGTGGAGAGGATGTTTCCTGTAGTGGGGGAGTCCTCGGACTAGAGGACACAGATAGAGTAGATGTGGAGAGGATGTTTCCTGTAGTGGGGAGTCTAGGACCAGAGGACACAGATAGAGTGGATGTGGAGAGGATGTTTCCTGTAGTGGGGGGAGTCTAGGACTAGAGGACACAGATAGAGTGGATGTGTAGAGGATGTTTCCTGTAGTGGGGGCGTCTAGGACCAGAGGACACAGATAGAGTGGATGTGGAGAGGATGTTTCCTGTAGTGGGGGAGTCTAGGACCAGAGGACTGAGATAGAGTGGATGTGGAGAGGATGTTTCCTGTAGTGGGGGAGTCTAGGACCAGAGGACACAGATAGAGTGGATGTGGAGAGGATGTTTCCTATAGTGGGGGAGTCTAGGACCAGAGGACACAGATAGAGTGGATGTGGAGAGGATGTTTCCTGTAGTGGGGAGTCTAGGACCAGAGGACACAGATAGAGTGGATGTGGAAAGGATGTTTCCTATAGTGGGGGAGTCTAGGACCAGAGGACACGATAGAGTGGATGTGGAGAGGATGTTTCCTGTAGTGGGGGAGTCTCGGACCAGAGGACACAGATAGAGTGGATGTGGAGAGAGGATGTTTCCTGTAGTAAGGGAGTCTAGGACCAGAGGACACAGGTTAGAGTGGATGTGGAGAGGATGTTTCCTATATTGGGGGAGTCTCGGACCAGAGGACACAGATAGAGTGGATGTGGGAGAGGATGTTTCCTGTAGTGGGGGAGACTAGGAACAGAGAACACAGATAGAGTGGATGTGGAGTGGATGTTTCCTGTAGTGGGGGAGTCTAGGACTAGAGGACACAGATAGAGTCGATGTGGAGAGGATGTTTCCTGTACGTGGGGGGAGTCTAGGACCAGAGGACACAGATAGAGTGATGTGCAGAGGATGTTTCCTGTAGTGGGGAGTCTCGGACCAGAGGGACACAGATAGAGTGGATGTGGAGAGGGTGTTTCCTGTAGTGGGAGAGACTAGGAACAGAGAACACAGATAGAGTGGATGTGGAGAGGATGTTTCCTGTAGTGGGGGAGTCTAGGACCAGAGGGACACAGATAGAGTGGATGTGGAGAGGATGTTTCCTGTAGTGGGGAGAGTCTAGGACCAGAGGACACAGATAGCGTGGATGTGGAGAGGATGTTTCCTGTAGTGGGGGAGTCCTAGGACCAGAGGAACACAGATAGAGTGGACGTGAGAGGATGTTTCCTGTAGTGGAGGAGTCGAGGACCAGAGGGCACAGATAGAGTGGATGTGGAGAGGATGTTTCCTGTAGTGGGGGAGTCTCGGACCAGAGGACACAGATAGAGTGGATGTGGAGAGGATGTTTCCTGTAGTGGGGGAGTCTCGGACAAGAGGACACAGATAGAGTGGATGTGCAGAGGATGTTTCCTGTAGTGGGGGAGTCTGGGACCAGAGGACACAGATAGAGTGGATGTGGAGAGGATGTTTCCTGTAGTGGGGGAGTCTCGGACCAGAGGATACAGATAGAGTGGATGTGGAGAGGATGTTTCCTGTAGTGGGGGAGTCTAGGACCAGAGGACACAGATAGAGTGGATGTGGAGAGGATGTTTCCAGTAGTGGGGGAGTCTCGGACCAGAGGACACAGATAGAGTGGATGTGGAGAGGGTGTTTCCTATAGTGGGGGAGTCTCGGACCAGAGGACACAGATAGAGTGGATGTGGAGAGGATGTTTCCTGTAGTGGGGGAGTCTAGGACCAGAGGACACAGATAGAGTGGATGTGGAGAGAATGTTTCCTGTAGTGGGGGAGTCTCGGACCAGAGGACACAGATAGAGTGGATGTGGAGAGGATGTTTCCTATAGTGGGGGAGTCTCGTACCAAAGGACACAGATAGAGTGGATGTGGAGAGGATGTTTCCTATAGTGGGGGAGTCTAGGACCAGAGGACACAGATAGAGTGGATGTTGAGAGGATGTTTCCTGTAGTGGGGGAGTCTAGGACCAGAGGACACAGACAGAGTGGATGTGGAGAAGATGTTTCCTGTAGTGGGGGAGTCTCGGACCAGAGGACACAGATAGAGTGGATGTGGAGAGGATGTTTCCTGTAGTGGGGGAGTCTCGGACTAGAGGACACAGATAGAGTAGATGTGGAGAGGATGTTTCCTGTAGTGGGGGAGTCTAGGACCAGAGGACACAGATAGAGTGGATGTGGAGAGGATGTTTCCTGTAGTGGGGGAGTCTAGGACTAGAGGACACAGATAGAGTGGATGTGTAGAGGATGTTTCCTGTAGTGGGGGCGTCTAGGACCAGAGGACACAGATAGAGTGGATGTGGAGAGGATGTTTCCTGTAGTGGGGGAGTCTAGGACCAGAGGACTGAGATAGAGTGGATGTGGAGAGGATGTTTCCTGTAGTGGGGGAGTCTAGGACCAGAGGACACAGATAGAGTGGATGTGGAGAGGATGTTTCCTATAGTGGGGGAGTCTAGGACCAGAGGACACAGATAGAGTGGATGTGGAGAGGATGTTTCCTGTAGTGGGGGAGTCTAGGACCAGAGGACACAGATAGAGTGGATGTGGAAAGGATGTTTCCTATAGTGGGGGAGTCTAGGACCAGAGGACACGGATAGAGTGGATGTGGAGAGGATGTTTCCTGTAGTGGGGGGAGTCTCGGACCAGAGGACACAGATAGAGTGGATGTGGAGAGGATGTTTCCTGTAGTAAGGGAGTCTAGGACCAGAGGACACAGGTAGAGTGGATGTGGAGAGGATGTTTCCTATATTGGGGGAGTCTCGGACCAGAGGACACAGATAGAGTGGATGTGGAGAGGATGTTTCCTGTAGTGGGGGAGACTAGGAACAGAGAACACAGATAGAGTGGATGTGGAGTGGATGTTTCCTGTAGTGGGGGAGTCTAGGACTAGAGGACACAGATAGAGTGGATGTGGAGAGGATGTTTCCTGTAGTGGGGGGAGTCTAGGACCAGAGGACACAGATAGAGTGGATGTGCAGAGGATGTTTCCTGTAGTGGGGGGAGTCTCGACCAGAGGACACAGATAGAGTGGAATGTGGAGAGGGTGTTTCCTGTAGTGGGAGAGACTAGGAACAGAGAACACAGATAGAGTGGATGTGGAGAGGATGTTTCCTGTAGTGGGGGAGTCTAGGACCAGAGGACACAGATAGAGTGGATGTGGAGAGGATGTTTCCTGTAGTGGGGAGAGTCTAGGACCAGAGGACACAGATAGCGTGGATGTGGAGAGGATGTTTCCTGTAGTGGGGGAGTCTAGGACCAGAGAACACAGATAGAGTGGACGTGGAGAGGATGTTTCCTGTAGTGGAGGAGTCGAGGACCAGAGGGCACAGATAGAGTGGATGTGGAGAGGATGTTTCCTGTAGTGGGGGGAGTCTAGGATCAGAGGACACAGATAGAGTGGATGTGGAGAGGATGTTTCCTGTAGTGGGGGAGTCTCGGACCAGAGGACACAGATAGAGTGGATGTGGAGAGGATGTTTCCTGTAGTTGGGGAGTCTAGGATCAGAGGACACAGATAGAGTGGGTGTGGAGAGGATGTTTCCTGTAGTGGGGGAGTCTCGGACCAGAGGACACAGATAGAGTGGATGTGGAGAGGATGTTTCCTGTGGTGGGGGAGTCTAGGACCAGAGGACACAGATAGAGTGGATGTGGAGAGGATGTTTCCTGTAGTGGGGGAGTCTCGGACCAGAGGACACAGATAGAGTGGATGTGGAGAGGGTGTTTCCTGTAGTGGGAGAGACTAGGAACAGAGAACACAGATAGAGTGGATGTGGAGAGGATGTTTCCTGTAGTGGGGGAGTCTAGGACCAGAGAACACAGATAGAGTGGATGTGGAGAGGATGTTTCCTGTAGTGGAGGAGTCGAGGACCAGAGGGCACAGATAGAGTGGATGTGGAGAGGATGTTTCCTGTAGTGGGGGAGTCTAGGATCAGAGGACACAGATAGAGTGGATGTGGAGAGGATGTTTCCTGTAGTGGGGGAGTCTCGGACCAGAGGACACAGATAGAGTGGATGTGGAGAGGATGTTTCCTGTAGTTGGGGAGCCTAGGATCAGAGGACACAGATAGAGTGGGTGTGGAGAGGATGTTTCCTGTAGTGGGGGAGTCTCGGACCAGAGGACACAGATAGAGTGGATGTGGAGAGGATGTTTCCTGTGGTGGGGGAGTCTAGGACCAGAGGACACAGATAGAGTGGATGTGGAGAGGATGTTTCCTGTGGTGGGGGAGTCTAGGACCAGAGGACACAGATAGAGTGGAGGTGGAGAGGATGTTTCCTGTAGTGGGGGGAGTCTAGGACCAGAGGACACAGATAGAGTGGATGTGGAGCGGATGTTTCCTGTGGTGGGGGAGTCCAGGACCAGAGGACACAGATAGAGTGGATGTGGAGAGGATGTTTCCTGTAGTAAGGGAGTCTAGGACCAGAGGACACAGATAGAGTGGATGTGGAGAGGATGTTTCCTGTAGTGGGGGGAGTCTAGGACCAGAGGACACAGATAGAGTGGATGTGGAGAGGATGTTTCCTGTAGTGGGGGGAGTCTAGGACCAGAGGACACAGATAGAGTGGATGTGGAGCGGATGTTTCCTGTGGTGGGGGAGTCCAGGACCAGAGGACACAGATAGAGTGGATGTGGAGAGGATGTTTCCTGTAGTAAGGGAGTCTAGGACCAGAGGACACAGGTAGAGTGGATGTGGAGAGGATGTTTCCTGTAGTGGGGGAGTCTCGGACTAGAGGACACAGATAGAGTGGATGTGGAGAGGATGTTTCCTGTAGTGGGGGAGTCTCGGACCAGAGGACACAGATAGAGTGGATGTGGAGAGGATGTTTCCTGTAGTGGGGGAGTCTAGGACCAGAGGATACAGCCTCAATGTAGAGGGGCATCCTTTAAAACAGGAGATGAAGAAAAATTTATTCAGCCAGAATAAAAGATATTGGACTATTCAGGGCAAAAGTGAGAATGTGGCTGAGAGGGAGGATCGATCATCGGGGATTTAAATGGTGCAGGAGTCTCGATGGGCCGAATGTTGCCCTCCTGCTCCGGTGTCCTCTGGTCTGATACCGGGATGCACAGGGCAGCATGGATCGATCTGCCGGTGGCAGGCTGTCCCCTCCTGTATCCGAAGGTATCTGAATAAATATCTTCTGATCCACGTTGGCAGGGTCCCTCAAAACTCCCGCGCAAGTCAGGATGTTGTAAATTGGGGCCTTGGGGTTGCGGGGCTGGATTGAGTTCAGGAGCTGTGAGATAACTTTACAGCTCCGTCAAACCCTGGTTAGCCCCACACTTGGAGTGTTGTGTTCAGTCCTGGTCACCTCATTACAGGAAGGAGTAAGAGAGGGTGCAGAGGAGATTCACCAGGATGCTACCTGGATTAGAGAGGGTGCAGAGGGGATTGACCAGGATGCTGCCTGGATTAGAGAGGGTGCAGAGGAGCTTCACCGGGACGCTGCCTGGATTAGAGAGGGTGCAGAGGAGATTTACCAGGATGCTGCCTGGATTAGAGAGGGTGCAGAGGAGATTGACCGGGATGCTGCCTGGATTAGAGAGGGTGCAGAGGAGATTGACCAGGATGCTGCCTGAATTAGAGAGGGTGCAGAGCAGATTGACCAGGACACTGCCTGGATTAGAGAGGGTGCAGAGGAGATTGACCGGGATGCTGCCTGGATTAGAGAGGGTGCAGAGGAGATTGACCAGGATGCTGCCTGAATTAGAGAGGGTGCAGAGGAGATTGACCAGGACGCTGCCTGGATTAGAGAGGGTGCAGAGGAGATTGACCGGGACGCTGCCTGGATTAGAGAGGGTGCAGAGGAGATTGACCAGGATGCTGCCTGAATTAGAGAGGGTGCAGAGGAGATTGACCAGGACGCTGCCTGGATTAGAGAGGGTGCAGAGGAGATTGACCGGGACGCTGCCTGGATTAGAGAGGGTGCTGAGGAGATTCACCGGGACGCTGCCTGGATTGCAGAGGGTGCAGAGGAGATTGACCGGGAAGCTGCCTGGATTAGAGAGGGTGCAGAGGAGATTCACCAGGACGCTGCCTGGATTAGAGAGGGTGCAGAGGAGATTGACCAGGACGCTGCCTGGATTAGAGAGGGTGCAGAGGAGATTGACCAGGACGCTGTCTGGATTAGAGAGGGTGCAGAGGAGATTGACCGGGACGCTGCCTGGATTAGAGAGGGTGCAGAGGAGATTGACCAGGATGCTGCCTGAATTAGAGAGGGTGCAGAGCAGATTGACCAGGACACTGCCTGGATTAGAGAGGGTGCAGAGGAGATTGACCGGGATGCTGCCTGGATTAGAGAGGGTGCAGAGGAGATTGACCAGGATGCTGCCTGAATTAGAGAGGGTGCAGAGGAGATTGACCAGGACGCTGCCTGGATTAGAGAGGGTGCAGAGGAGATTGACCGGGACGCTGCCTGGATTAGAGAGGGTGCAGAGGAGATTGACCAGGATGCTGCCTGAATTAGAGAGGGTGCAGAGGAGATTGACCAGGACGCTGCCTGGATTAGAGAGGGTGCAGAGGAGATTGACCGGGACGCTGCCTGGATTAGAGAGGGTGCTGAGGAGATTCACCGGGACGCTGCCTGGATTAGAGAGGGTGCAGAGGAGATTGACCGGGAAGCTGCCTGGATTAGAGAGGGTGCAGAGGGGATTGACTGGGACGCTGCCTGGATTAGAGAGGGTGCAGAGGAGATTGAGCGGGATGCTGCCTGGATTAGAGAGGGTGCAGAGGAGATTGACCAGGACGCTGCCTGGATTAGAGAGGGTGCAGAGGAGATTGACCAGGACGCTGCGTGGATTAGAGAGGGTGAAGAGGAGATTCACCAGGATGCTGCCTGGATTGGAGAGGGTGCAGAGGAGATTCACCAGGATGCTGCCTGGATTGGAGAGGGTGCAGAGGAGATTGACCGGGACGCTGCCTGGATTAGAGAGGGTGCAGAGGAGATTCACCGGGACGCTGCCTGGATTAGAGAGGGTGCAGAGGAGATTTACCAGGATGCTGCCTGGATTAGAGAGGGCGCAGAGGAGATTGACCGGGATGCTGCCTGGATTAGAGAGGGTGCAGAGGAGATTTACCAGGATGCTGCCTGGATTAGAGAGGGTGCAGAGGAGATTGACCGGGATGCTGCCTGGATTAGAGAGGGTGCAGAGGAGATTGACCAGGACGCTGCCTGGATTAGAGAGGGTGCAGAGGAGATTGACCAGGACGCTGTCTGGATTAGAGAGGGTGCAGAGGAGATTGACCGGGACGCTGCCTGGATTAGAGAGGGTGCAGAGGAGATTTACCAGGATGCTGCCTGGATTAGAGAGGGCGCAGAGGAGATTGACCGGGATGCTGCCTGGATTAGAGAGGGTGCAGAGGAGATTTACCAGGATGCTGCCTGGATTAGAGAGGGCGCAGAGGAGATTGACCGGGATGCTGCCTGGATTAGAGAGGGTGCAGAGGAGATTGACCGGGATGCTGCCTGGATTAGAGAGGGTGCAGAGGAGATTCACCAGGACGCTGCCTGGATTAGAGAGGGTGCAGAGGAGATTGACCGGGACGCTGCCTGGATTAGAGAGGGTGCAGAGGGGATTGACCGGGACGCTGCCTGGATTAGAGAGGGTGCAGAGGAGATTGACCGGGATGCTGCCTGGATTAGAGAGGGTGCAGAGGAGATTGACCAGGAAGCTGCCTGGATTAGAGAGGGTGCAGAGGAGATTGACCGGGACGCTGCCTGGATTAGAGAGGGTGCAGAGGGGATTGACCGGGACGCTGCCTGGATTAGAGAGGGTGCGGAGGAGATTGACCGGGTCGCTGCCTGGATTAGAGAGGGTGCAGAGGAGATTCACCAGGACGCTGCCTGGATTAGAGAGGGTGCAGAGGAGATTGACCAGGACGCTGCCTGGATTAGAGAGGGTGCAGAGGAGATTGACCAGGATGCTGTCTGGATTAGAGAGGGTGCAGAGGAGATTGACCGGGACGCTGCCTGGATTAGAGAGGGTGCAGAGGATATTTACCAGGATGCTGCCTGGATTAGAGAGGGCGCAGAGGAGATTGACCGGGATGCTACCTGGATTAGAGAGGGTGCAGAGGAGATTGACCGGGATGCTGCCTGGATTAGAGAGGGTGCAGAGGAGATTGACCAGGATGCTGCCTGAATTAGAGAGGGTGCAGAGGAGATTCACCAGGACGCTGCCTGGATTAGAGAGGGTGCAGAGGAGATTGACCAGGACGCTGCCTGGATTAGAGAGGGTGCAGAGGAGATTGACCAGGACGCTGCCTGGATTGGAGAGGGTGCAGAGGAGATTGACCAGGACGCTGCCTGGATTAGAGAGGGTGCAGAGGAGATTGACCAGGATGCTGTCTGGATTAGAGAGGGTGCAGAGGAGATTGACCGGGACGCTGCCTGGATTAGAGAGGGTGCAGAGGAGATTGACCAGGATGCTGCCTGGATTAGAGAGGGCGCAGAGGAGATTGACCGGGATGCTGCCTGGATTAGAGAGGGTGCAGAGGAGATTGACCGGGACGCTGCCTGGATTAGAGAGGGTGCTGAGGAGATTCACCGGGACGCTGCCTGGATTAGAGAGGGTGCAGAGGAGATTGACCAGGATGCTGCCTGGATTAGAGAGGGTGCAGAGGAGATTGACCGGGATGCTGCCTGGATTAGAGAGGGTGCAGAGGAGATTTACCAGGATGCTGCCTGGATTAGAGAGGGTGCAGAGGAGATTGACCAGGACGCTGCCTGGATTAGAGAGGGTGCAGAGGAGATTGACCGGGACGCTGCCTGGATTAGAGAGGGTGCAGAGGAGATTGACCGGGAAGCTGCCTGGATTAGAGAGGGTGCAGAGGGGATTGACTGGGACGCTGCCTGGATTAGAGAGGGTGCAGAGGAGATTGAGCGGGATGCTGCCTGGATTAGAGAGGGTGCAGAGGAGATTGACCAGGACGCTGCCTGGATTAGAGAGGGTGCAGAGGAGATTGACCAGGAGGCTGCGTGGATTAGAGAGGGTGAAGAGGAGATTCACCAGGATGCTGCCTGGATTGGAGAGGGTGCAGAGGAGATTCACCAGGATGCTGCCTGGATTGGAGAGGGTGCAGAGGAGATTGACCGGGACGCTGCCTGGATTAGAGAGGGTGCGGAGGAGATTGACCGGGATGCTGCCTGGATTAGAGAGGGTGCAGAGGAGATTGACCAGGACGCTGCCTAGATTAGAGAGGCTGCAGAGGAGATTGACCAGGACGCTGCCTGGGTTAGAGAGGCTGCAGAGGAGATTCACCAGGACGCTGCCTGGATTAGAGAGGGTCCAGAGGAGATTCACCAGGACGCTGCCTGGATTAGAGAGGGTGCGGAGAAGATTGACCCGGACGCTGCCTGGATTAGAGAGGGTGCAGAGGAGATTGACCAGGACGCTGCCTGGATTAGAGAGGCTGCAGAGGAGATTGACCAGGACACTGCCTGGATTAGAGAGGGTGCAGAGGAGATTGACCAGGACGCTGCCTGGATTACAGAGGGTGCAGAGGAGATTGACCAGGATGCTGCCTGGATTAGAGAGGGTGCAGAGGAGATTGACCGGGACGCTGCCTGGATTAGAGAGGGTGCAGAGGAGATTGACCGGGACGCTGCCTGGATTAGAGAGGGTGCAGAGGAGATTGACCAGGACGCTGCCTGGATTAGAGAGGGTGCAGAGCACCTTCACCAGGAGGCTGCCTGGATTAGAGAGGGTGCAGAGGAGATTGACCAGGACGCTGCCTGGATTAGAGAGGGTGCAGAGGAGATTGACCAGGACGCTGCCTGGATTGGAGAGGGTGCAGAGGAGGTTGACCAGGATGCTGCCTGGATTAGAGAGAATGTTTTGTGAAGATAGGCTGAGTGAGTCAAAGGGAAAGAGGAGGAGTGAGAGACTGGCCGAGGTGTAGAAGTTACGAGCCCGAGACAGAGTGGAGAGCGTGCGAGTTTTTCCTGGAGCAAAAGATCTGAACAAGAACGTGCATGCTTTTAGGTGATCGGGGGGAACGTATGGTGCGGGGGAGAGGGATATCAGAGGTAAGTTAATTCCCCCCCCCCCCCCGCCGGAGAATGGAGTGTGTGTGAGTGGCGCCGACAGTGGGTCGTGCTGATCGAGCCAGATACGGTCGGGACATTTAAGAGAGTCTCAGACAGATGGATGAGAGGGAAATGGACGGCCATGATGACACGGAGGTTGGGGGTGTTGTGGACAGCGTGGGGGGCTGTCAGGGGTTACAGCGGGATGCATAATTGGGCTGAGAAGTGGCAGATGCAGTTCAACCCAGATAAGTGCGAGGTGGTTCATTTTGGTGGGTCAAATATGGTGGCAGAATGTAGTATTAATGGTAAGACTCTTGGCAGTGTGGAGGATCAGAGGGATCTTGGGGTCCAAGTCCACGGGACACTCAAAGCAGCTGCGCAGGTTGACTCCGTGGTTAAGAAGGCAGTCAGTGTATTGGCCTTCATCAATCGTGGGATTGAGTTTAGGAGCTGAGAGGGAATGTTGCAGCTCTATAGGACCCTGGTCAGACCCCACTTGGAGTACCGTGCTCAGCTCTTGTTGCCTCACTACAGGAAGGACGTGGAAACTATAGAAAGAGTGCAGGGGAAATTTACTAGGATTTTGCCTGGATTGGGGAGCATGCCTTATAACCATATAAGAATTACAGCACGGAAACAGGCCATCTCTGCCCTCCTAGTCCGTGCCGAACTCTTACTCTCACCTAGTCCCACCGACCTGCACTCAGCCCATAACCCTCCATTCCTTTCCTGTCCATATATCCATCCAATTTAACTTTAAATGACAACATCGAACCTGCCTCAACCACTTCTACTGGAAGCTCGTTCCACACAGCTACCACTCTCTGAGTAAAGAAGTTCCCCCTCGTGTTACCCCTAAACTTTTGCCCTCTAACTCTCAACTCATGTCCTCTTGTTTGAATCTCCCCCACTCTCAATGGGAAAAGCCCATCCACGTCAACTCTATCTATCCCCCTCATAATTTTAAACACCTCTATCAAGTCCCCCCTCAACCTTCTACGCTCCAAAGACTAAAGACCTAACTTGTTCAACCTTTCTCTGTAACTTAGGAGATGAAACCCAGGCAACATTTTAGTAAATCGCCTCTGTACTCTCTCAATTTTATTGAGATCTTTCATATAATTCGGTGACCAGGACTGTACACAACAAACGAGAATAGGTTGAGTGAACTCGGCCTTTTCTCCTCGGAGCGACGGAGGGTGAGAGGTGACCTGATAGAGGTGTGTAAGACGACGAGAGGCATTGATCGTGTGGATAGTCGGAGGTTTTTCCCCAGGGCTGAAATGGCTGCCACAAGAGGGCACAGGTTTAAGGCGCTGGGGACTAGATACGGAGGAGATGTCAGGGGTAAGTTTTTTTTAATTTACGCAGAGAGTGGTGAGTGCGTGGAATGGGCTGCCGGCGACGGTGGTGGAGGCGGATACGATAGGGTCTTTTAAGAGACTTTTGGATAGGCACATGGAGCTTAGCAAAATAGAGAGCTATGGGTAAGCCCAGGTAGTTTCTAAGGTAGGGACATGTTCAGCACAGCTTTGTGGGCCGAAGGGCCTGTATTGTGCTGTAGGTTTTCGAAGTTTATCTGTGGGGTTGAGGGTGGGTCGAACGATGAGCGGGGGAGGGGGGCGATTTCTCACCGCGGATACAGTAACGTTGCGGTTCGAAACCCACACACGGACTTACCCGCGGTTTGTTCGGGCTCTCTCCGCACACGACCGTCAGGTCCCCGGACACCAGAAACTGGTGGGGGGGGGGGGCGGGGAGGGAAGGGAACAGGAGAGGAGTGAGACAACCATCCCGTCAGGAAGCGTTCCCAGGCGCTGGTATCGTTCGGGAAGGTTTGGGGGGGGGGAGCAACTCGGAGACCGGGCGAAAGACCGAGTGGCCTCTCCCTCCCCCTCCCCCACCCACAGCGCTGCCTCCTCCCTCCCCATTCTCCTGCGACGCACATCCCTCAACTCCCCCCACTCCCTCAACCAATGCGCTCCCTCCCTCCCAATCTCACGCGGCGCTCCCTCCGTCTGCCCCTCCTTCGGAGCCTCCCTCCCTCTCTCCTCCCGCGGCGCTCCTTCTTTCCCCCTCCACCCCCCACCCCAACCCCCTCCACCGGGTCGCCCGTGAGAAAGCTGGGCGGGGTTGGACGCGACGCTACGAGCGTCCAAAGCCTCCCAGATGAGACTCTCCTACCCCGGGGGAACTGGTCAAATATGACGGACTTCGCGGCGGCAGCGGGACGGGGCGTGAGGCGGTGAAAATCACTTTGCGGGTGCGAGAGGGGACGAGGGTAGACGGTTAGGACACAGCGGGGATCTGGCCCGCGGATCCGGTTTCCCGTATTTCAGGAAAGTAATTCTCGCTTGGGAGACGGTCCGGGGGAGGTTCAATTTATCAGTTCAAGAGACGAGGCCGGGACTAAGCCGACGAACTGTCTCCGATTTAACTGATTAGAGTTCAGACGAACAGGGGCCACCAGGGGGATGAATTGTTCAAAGGCCTCGATAGAGTGGATGTGGAGAGGATGTTTCCTGTAGTGGGGGAGTCTAGGACCAGAGGACACAGATAGAGTGGATGTGGAGAGGATGTTTCCTGTAGTGGGGGAGTCTCGGACCAGAGGACACAGATAGAGTGGATGTGGAGAGGATGTTTCCTATGGTGGGGGAGTCTAGGACCAGAGGACACAGATAGAGTGGATGTGGAGAGGATGTTTCCTGTAGTGGGGGAGTCTCGGACCAGAGGACACAGATAGAGTGGATGTGGAGAGGATGTTTCCTGTAGTGGGGCAGTCTAGGACCAGAGGACACAGATAGAGTGGATGTGGAGAGGGTGTTTCCTGTAGTGGGGGAGTCTAGGACCAGAGGACACAGATAGAGTGGATGTGGAGAGGATGTTTCCTGTAGTGGGGGAGTCTCGGACCAGAGGACACAGATAGAGTGGATGTGGAGAGGATGTTTCCTGTAGTGGGGGGAGTCTAGGACCAGAGGACACAGATAGAGTGGATGTGGAGAGGATGTTTCCTGTAGTGGGGGAGTCTAGGTCCAGAGGACACAGATAGAGTGGATATGGAGAGGATGTTTCCTATGGTGGGGGAGTCTGGGACCAGAGGACACAGATAGAGTGGATGTGGAGAGGATGTTTCCTATGGTGGGGGAGTCTAGGACCAGAGGACACAGATAGAGTGGATGTGGAAAGGATGTTTCCTGTAGTGGGGGAGTCTGGGACCATAGGACACAGATAGAGTGGATATGGAGAGGATGTTTCCTATGGTGGGGGAGTCTGGGACCAGAGGACACAGATAGAGTGGATGTGGAGAGGATGTTTCCTATGGTGGGGGAGTTTAGGACCAGAGGACACAAATAGAGTGGATGTGGAAAGGATGTTTCCTGTAGTGGGGGAGTCTGGGACCATAGGACAAAGATAGAGTGGATGTGGAGAGGATGTTTCCTGTAGTGGGAGAGTCTAGGACCAGAGGACACAGACAGAGTGGATGTGGAGAGGATGTTTCCTATAGTGGGGGGAGTCTGGGACCAGAGGGCACAGGTTTAAACCGGAAGGGGGGAAAGAGATTTAATAGGGGATGCAAGGGGTAACTTTTTCACCCAGAGGGTGGTCCGTCTGTGGAACGAGCTGCCGCAGGCAGGTACATGAACGACACTCGGGCTGGGACACGGACAGGAATGGTTTAGAGGGATCTGGGCCTACGAGGGAAGGGCACGCACTGTGAACGGTGGGGAGTGTCGAGGGACAGGGGGAGCTCGGCGGACGAGGGTCGGACATGCACCAGCGCTGAGAGCCACCAATGAACCCCCAGGTATGCAGTGACCGATTTGGTCCCGAAGTGAATCGCGAAGCCAAATCCAAAATGCATTCCAGCGAACATGATGAAGGAGATCTGAGGGTGAGGGGGAAGAGTGAGAAAACAGATCTCGCCAACCCCGTCACCCCTCCCTCC
This sequence comes from Mobula birostris, assembly GCF_030028105.1. Lineage (NCBI taxonomy): Eukaryota > Metazoa > Chordata > Chondrichthyes > Myliobatiformes > Myliobatidae > Mobula > Mobula birostris. The sequence continues at coordinate 160,041 of NW_027278385.1, read as the reverse complement.
TCCCCGTCACCCCCTCCCTCCCCTACGCCCCTCCCCGTCTCCGTCACCCCCTCCCTCCCCTTCATCCCTCCCCGTCTCCGTCACCCCTCCCTCCCCTACACCCCTCCCCGTCTCCGTCACCTCCTCCCTCCCCTACACCCCTCCCCGTCTCCGTCACCCCGTCCCTCCCCTACACCCCTCCCCGTCTCCGTCACCCCCTCCCTCCCCTACACCCCTCCCCGTATCCGTCACCCCCTCCCTCTCCTACACCCCTCCCCGTCTCCGTCACCGCCTCCCTCCCCTACACCCCTCCCCGTCTCCGTCACCCCCTCCCTCCCCTACACCCCTCCCCGTCTCCGTCACCACCTCCCTCCCCTACACCCCTCCCCGTATCCGTCACCCCCTCCCTCCCCTACACCCCTCCCCGTCTCCATCACCTCCTCCCTCCCTGACACCCCTCCCCGTCTCCGTCACCACCTCCCTCCCCGTCTCCCCCTCCCTCCCCTACACCCCTCCCCGTCTCCGTCACCCCCTCCCTCCCCTACACCTCTCCCCGTCTCCGTCACACCCTCCCTCCCCTACACCCCTCCCCGTCTCCGTCACCCCCTCCCTCCCCTACACCCCTCCCCGTCTCTGTCACCCCCTCCCTCCCCTACACCCCTCCCCGTCTCCGTCACCCCTTCCCTCCCCTACGCCCCTCCCCGTCTCCATCACCTCCTCCTTCCCCTACACCCCTCCCCGTCTCCGTCACCTCCTCCTTCCCCTACACCCCTCCCCATCTCCGTCACCCCCTCCCTCCCCTACACCCCTCCCCGTCTCCGTCACCCCCTCCCTCCCCTACACCCCTCCCCGTCTCCGTCACACCCTCCCTCTCCTACACCCCTCCCCGTCTCCGTCACCCCCTCCTTCCCCTACACCCCTCCCCGTCTCCGTCACCCCCTCCCTCCCCTACACCCCTCCCCGTCTCTGTCACCCCCTCCCTCCCCTACACCCCTCCCCGTCTCCGTCACCCCTTCCCTCCCCTACGCCCCTCCCCGTCTCCATCACCTCCTCCTTCCCCTACACCCCTCCCCGTCTCCGTCACCTCCTCCTTCCCCTACACCCCTCCCCGTCTCCGTCACCTCCTCCTTCCCCTACACCCCTCCCCGTCTCCCTCACCCCCTCCCTCCCCTACACCCCTCCCCGTCTCCGTCACCCCCTCCCTCACTCACCCCCAACAGTCTCGGCTCCCCCTGGAGAAACTTCGGGAAGGGTTTCGGCTGTTTGTCGAGCTGGAAAGCCACGGACCCGGGGACGGCCGCAGCGGGCAGTGACATCTCCGCTAGAGACGAAGCGGCCTGCGGGCCGACAGGAGGCGGGCGGTGAGACAGACCCCTCGAGATCGGGGACGGGGGGTGGGGGTCAGGCGCTGGGCGGTTCGGCCCGTCGGCTGTGATCCTCGCCCTCGTTGTGAGGGGTGGTGTCGGATGCGGCATCAGAGCGAGAAAGGGACGGACAATGAGTGAGAGAGAGACAGAGTGAGAGATAGGGAGAGAGAGGGAAACGGTGAGGGAGAAGGGGAAGTGCGTAGGGGAGGGAGGGGTTGACGGAGACGTGGGGCCGTGCAGGGGTGGGGTGGGGGTCGAAAGCTACTTACACGTGGTCCAGCCTGCGGATTCAGAAAGTTCTCTCCGTGTGTTTACAAACTCATGTGGGCGAGAGGTCCCACAGCGGGTCACAGCAGGCGATCGCCCCTCCCTGTTAACCCCGTCCTGTCTGTCTGTGGTTCTGGTGGCTGAGAGGTCGTGGGGGTGGGAGACAGAAAGGAGTGGGGGGCAGAGATGAAAGAGAGAGATTAGGGTGTAGAGGGAGAGTGACGGGGTGAGAAATGGGGAGAGAGGGGACCGGCGGAGAGGCAGGCAGCAAGCGTCCGATACGGAGACCGGGAACCGTGTGCGGTAAAACGCCCAGTGTGGGATACGGAGACTGGGAACCGTGTACGGTAAAGCTCCCGGTGTGGGACACGCAGACCGGGAACCGTGTACGGTAAAACTCCCGATGTGGGACACGGAGACCGGGAACCGTGTACGGTAAAACTCCCGGTGTGGGACACGCAGACTGGGAACCGTGTACGGTAAAACTCCCAGTGTGGGATACGGAGACCGGGAACCGTGTACGGTAAAACTCCCAGTGTGGGATACGGAGACTGAGAACCGTGTGCGGTAAAACTCCCGGTGTGCGATACGGAGACTGGGAACCGTGTGCGGTAAAGCTCCCAGTGTGGGACACGCAGACCGGGAACCGTGTATGGTAAAACTCCCAGTGTGGGACACGGAGACCGGGAACCGTGTACGGTAAAACTCCCAGTGTGGGATACGGAGACTGGGAACCGTGTGCGGTAAAACTCCCGGTGTGGGATACGGAGACCGGGAACCGTGTGCGGTAAAACTCCCGGTGTGGGACACGGAGACCGGGAACCGTGTACGGTAAAACTCCCAGTGTGGGACACGGAGACCGGGAACCGTGTGCGGTAAAACTCCCAGTGTGGGATACGGAGACCGGGAACCGTGTGCGGTAAAACTCCCGGTGTGGGATACGGAGACCGGGAACCGTGTACGGTAAAACTCCCAGTGTGGGATACGGAGACCGGGAACCGTGTGCGGTAAAACTCCCAGTGTGGGATACGGAGACCGGGAACCGTGTGCGGTAAAACTCCCGGTGTGGGATACGGAGACCGGGAACCGTGTACGGTAAAACTCCCAGTGTGGGATACGGAGACCGGGAACCGTGTACGGTAAAACTCCCAGTGTGGGACACGGAGACCGGGAACCGTGTGCGGTAAAACTCCCGGTGTGGGATACGCAGACCGGGAACCGTGTACAGTAAAACTCCCAGTGTGGGACACGGAGACCGGGAACCGTGTGCGGTAAAACTCCCAGTGTGGGACACGGAGACCGGGAACCGTGTGCGGTAAAACTCCCAGTGTGGGATACGGAGACCGGGAACCGTGTACGGTAAAACTCCCAGTGTGGGATACGGAGACCGGGAACCGTGTACGGTAAAACTCCCAGTGTGGGATACGGAGACCGGGAACCGTGTACGGTAAAACTCCCAGTGTGGGACACGGAGACTGGGAACCGTGTACGGTAAAACTCCCGGTGTGGGACACGGAGACCGGGAACCGTGTGCGGTAAAACTCCCGGTGTGGGATACGGAGACCGGGAACCGTGTACGGTAAAACTCCCAGTGTGGGACACGGAGACCGGGAACCGTGTGCGGTAAAACTCCCGGTGTGGGACACGGAGACCGGGAACCGTGTACGGTAAAACTCCTGGTGTGGGACACGGAGACGGGGAACCGTGTACGGTAAAACTCCTGGTGTGGGATACGGAGACCGGGAACCGTGTACGGTAAAACTCCCAGTGTGGGACACGGAGACCGGGAACCGTGTGCGGTAAAACTCCCGGTGTGGGACACGGAGACCGGGAACCGTGTACGGTAAAACTCCTGGTGTGGGACACGGAGACGGGGAACCGTGTACGGTAAAACTCCCGGTGTGGGACACGGAGACCGGGAACCGTGTACGGTAAAACTCCTGGTGTGGGACACGGAGACGGGGAACCGTGTACGGTAAAACTCCTGGTGTGGGATACGCAGACCAGGAACCGTGTACGGTAAAACTCCCGCTGTGGGATACGGAGACCGGGAACCGTGTGCGGTAAAACTCCTGGTGTGGGACACGGAGACCGGGAACCGTATGCGGTAAAACTCCCGGTGTGGGATACGGAGACCGGGAACCGTGTGCGGTAAAACTCCCAGTGTGGGACACGGAGACCGGGAACCGTGTACGGTAAAACTCCCAGTGTGGGACACGGAGACCGGGAACCGTGTGCGGTAAAACTCCCAGTGTGGGACACGGAGACCGGGAACCGTGTACGGTAAAACTCCCGGTGTGGGATACGGAGACCGGGAACCGTGTACGGTAAAACTCCCGCTGTGGGATACGGAGACCGGGAACCGTGTGCGGTAAAACTCCCAGTGTCGGACACAGAGACCGGGAACCGTGTGCGGTAAAACTCCTGGTGTGGGACACGGAGACCGGGAACCGTGTACGGTAAAGCTCCCGGTGCGGGACACGGAGACCGGGAACCGTGTACGGTAAAGCTCCCGGTGTGGGATACGGAGACTGGGAACCGTGTACAGTAAAACTCCCGGTATGGGATACGGAGAGTGGAATAATTGAGAGACTACAAAGGAGGAATTGTAAATATTTATTGAACATTTCTCCTTGACATGACCGATTTTTCACTGATTTCTGACTGCATGGTTATCAGATAGTTGTTCAAACCAGAGAATGTGTCACTCACACACACGGAGATTTCGAACTTTTGTCTGCAGTTTGTTAACATTAAGTTTGTTTAATGTACACAAACTTTTAAATTAATATACTGCCTACAATACAATGAAGTTCCCTTTTAATGTTTTCAGACGGCACTGTAATGAGAATTAGGTTTGATAGACCGTGGGTTAGTGTGCAGACAATGAGGGAAAAAATTGGAAAACTTGTATCCCATTCACAAAAAATTGCACTAACCATTGGAGTAAATAGCAAAATAATGTATAACCAATTCTTTTGAATGCTTTGCATGTGTCTGTTGTAGACAAAGGCTATCTTATGTGCCCTCATATGAATTAAACATAAAAATTTACAAATCTCAGACATTCTCCCTCTCTCACAAAACATACTCTCTCCATCACACACCTCTCTCTCTCTCCCTCACACACACACACCTCTCTCTCACACACACACCTCTCTCTCACACACACACCTCTCTCTCTCACACACACCTCTCTCACACACACACACACCTCTCTCTCACACACACACCTCTCTCTCTCACACACACACACACTCTCTCTCACACACACCTCTCTCACACACACACACCTCTCTCTCACACACACACCTCTCTCTCTCACACACACACACCTCCCTCTCTCACACACACACACATCTCTCTCTCACACACACACACCTCTCTCACACACACACACACCTCTCTCACACACACACACCTCTCTCTCTCACACACACACACCTCTCTCTCACACACACACACATCTCTCTCTCACACACACACACCTCTCTCACACACACACACACCTCTCTCACACACACACACCTCTCTCTCACACACACACACCTCTCTCTCACACACACACACCTCCCTCTCTCACACACACACACATCTCTCTCTCACACACACACACCTCTCTCACACACACACACACCTCTCTCACACACACACACCTCTCTCTCTCACACACACACACCTCTCTCTCACACACACACCTCTCTCTCACACACACACACACACCTCTCTCTCACACACACACACACCTCTCTCTCTCACACACACCTCTCTCTCACACACACACACCTCTCTCTCTCACACACACACACACCTCTCTCTCTCTCTCACACACACACCTCTCTCTCTCACACACACACCTCTCTCACACACACACACATCGCTCACACACACACCTCTCTCACACACACACACCCCTCTCTCACACACACACACCTCTCTCTCACACACACACCTCTCTCTCTCTCCCTCACACACACACACCTCTCTCTCACACACACCTCTCTCTCTCACACACACACCTCTCTCTCACACACACACCTCTCTCTCACATACACACCTCTCTCACACACACACCTCTCTCTCTCACACACACACCTCTCTCTCTCTCCCTCACACACACACACCTCTCTCTCACACACACACAACTCTCTCTCTCACACACACCTCTCTCTCTCACACACACCTCTCTCTCACACACACACACCTCTCTCTCTCACACACACACACCTCTCTCTCTCTCACACACACACCTCTCTCTCACACACACACCTCTCTCTCACACACACACAACTCTCTCTCTCACACACACACACCTCTCTCTCACACACACACCTCTCTCTCACACACACACACACCTCTCTCTCACACACACACACCTCTCTCTCTCACACACACCTCTCTCTCACACACACACACCTCTCTCTCTCACACACACACACCTCTCTCTCTCTCTCACACACACACCTCTCTCTCTCACACACACACCTCTCTCACACACACACACATCGCTCACACACACACACACCTCTCTCACACACACACACCCCTCTCTCACACACACACACCTCTCTCTCTCACACACACACCTCTCTCTCACACACACCTCTCTCACACACACACCTCTCTCTCTCTCCCTCACACACACACACCTCTCTCTCACACACACCTCTCTCTCTCACACACACACCTCTCTCTCACACACACACCTCTCTCTCACATACACACCTCTCTCACACACACACCTCTCTCTCTCACACACACCTCTCTCTCTCTCCCTCACACACACACAACTCTCTCTCACACACACACCTCTCTCTCACACACACACAACTCTCTCTCTCACACACACCTCTCTCTCTCTCCCTCACACACACACACCTCTCTCTCACACACACCTCTCTCTCTCACACACACCTCTCTCTCACACACACACACCTCTCTCTCACACACACACACACCTCTCTCTCACACACACACACCTCTCTCTCTCACACAGACCTCTCTCTCACACACACACACCTCTCTCTCTCACACACACACACCTCTCTCTCTCTCTCACACACACACCTCTCTCTCTCACACACACACCTCTCTCACACACACACACATCGCTCACACACACACACACCTCTCTCACACACACACACCCCTCTCTCACACACACACACCTCTCTCTCTCACACACACACCTCTCTCTCACACACACACCTCTCTCTCACACACACACCTCTCTCTCTCCCTCACACACACACACCTCTCTCTCACACACACCTCTCTCTCTCACACACACACACCTCTCTCTCACACACACACCTCTCTCTCACATACACACCTCTCTCACACACACACCTCTCTCTCTCACACACACACCTCTCTCTCTCTCCCTCACACACACACAACTCTCTCTCTCACACACACACCTCTCTCTCTCACACACACACCTCTCTCTCACACACACCTCTCTCTCTCTCACACACACCTCTCTCTCACACACACCTCTCTCTCTCTCACACACACCTCTCTCTCACACACACACACACACACCTCTCTCTCACACACACACCTCCCTCTCTCACACACACACCTCCCTCTCCTACAACCGTCCCTGTCTCCGTAACCCCCTCCCTCCCTACACCCCTTCCCGTCTCCGTCACCCCCTCCCTCCCCTACACCCCTCCCCGTCTCCATCACCCCCTCCCTCCCTGTCTCCGTCACCCCGTCCCTCCCCTACACCCCCACCACCAGAGCACAGGAAATCCCGTCGAGGGGCCTCTCACCATGTTGCTGTAGGGGGCGCTGTGTGCGGGACAGAGTGGTGCGAATCAGGCAGGGGTGCGGACTGCAAACCTCCCCTCCACCTGAGGTGCGTGTCCCACCCTTGTACGCCGAGTCCCCCTGTCCCTCGACACTCCCCACCGTTCACGGTGCGTGTCCCACCCTCGTACGCCGAGTCCCCCTGTCCCTCGACACTCCCCACCGTTCACGGTGTGTGTCCCACCCTCGTACCCCGAGGTCCCCCTGTCCCTCGACACTCCCCACCGTTCACGGTGCGTGTCCCACCCTCGTACGCCGAGGTCCCCTTGTCCCTCGACACTCCCCTCCGTTCACGGTGCGTGTCCCACCCTCGTACGCCGAGGTCCCCTTGTCCCTCGACACTCCCCACCGTTCACGGTGCGTGTCCCACCCTCGTACGCCGAGGTCCCCCCGTCGCTCGACACTCCCCACCGTTCACGGTGCGTGTCTCACCCTCGTACCCCGAGTTCCCCCGTCCCTCGACACTCCCCACCGTTCACGGTGCGTGTCCCACCCTCGTACGCCGAGGTCCCCCTGTCCCTCGACACTCCCCACTGTTCACGGTGCGTGTCCCACCCTCGTACGCCGAGGTCCCCCCTGTACGTGAGGGGGACGGGGACTGACCTCAATCGAATCGTCGCTGGGACAGGGGATCTCGTCCCCGCGACAGGCCGGGAACCCCACGATGTCGACGGTGTGAATCACCGCGCCAGCCGCCGCCAGCAGCGCGCTGAGCGCGTTCACAGTCACCGAGGTTCGTAACTACGAGGGACGGTGGGGGGGGGGGAGATGGGGTGGGGTGCGGGAGAGAGGGAGAGAGAGAGAGAGAGAGAGACACACACACAGAGAGAGATGTTATTCCGATCCTGTTCATGCCATCAGGTTGGAGGTATATAAATAACAGAAGGGGTACGAGAGGGGAGGTAGGGCATTGGAAGTTAATGTTTGACTTCTCTAACTTCCGCTATTGCCCCACCTCCCCCTCGTACCCCATCTGTTATTTATTTATATACACACATTATTTCTCTCACTCTCCTTTTTCTCCCTCTGTCCCTCTGACTATACCCCTTGCCCATCCTCTGAATTTTCCCCCCCTCCCCCTTTTCCTTCTCCCCGGGCCTCCTGCCCCCTGATCCTCTCATATCCCTTTTGCCAGTCAACCGTCCAGCTCTTGGCTCCATCCCTCCCCCTCCTGTCTTCTCCTATCATTCTGGATCTCCCCCTCCCACTTTCAAATCTCTTAATAACTCTTCCTTCAGTTAGTCCTGACGAAGGGTCTCGGTCCCGAAACGTCGACTGTACCTCTTCCTAGAGATGCTGCCTGGCCTGCTGCTTCACCAGCAACTTTGATGTGTGTCGCTTGAATTTCCAGCACCTGCAGATTTCCTCGTGTTTGCGGCTGCATTGTTTGGCATGGTGATTGCAAAGAAGTTAATCCTGCCAACGTGGAAAGTGGACTCTGTGCCAACATACGGTCCGTGGCTGACTGAACTGGCAAATACTTCACATTTTGGAGAGACTGAGACTATTGAATGAGGACAGAGGGGACATCTGTGAAAGGATATGGGGCCCTGTATTGGACTTTCTTACGGGGTGAGGACTGAGGTTTTTTTGGTGCGCTGCACCTCTGCTGTGTATGTTCACTTTTGCCTTTATATTTTTATCCATTTTGCTGCTCAGTATTTAATTAGATTTTGTTAAGGTCGTGATTTTTGTAGATATAACAGTACGGAAACAGGCCATCTCGGCCCTTCTAGTCCGTGCCGGACTCTTACTCTCACCTAGTCCCACCGACCCGCACTCAGCCCATAACCCTCCGTTACTTTCCTGTCCGTATAGCTGTCCAATTTAACTTTAAATGACAACATCGAACCTGCCTCAACCACTTCTCGTTCCACACAGCTACCACTCTCTGAGTAAAGAAGTTCCCCCTCGTGTTACCCCTAAACTTTTGCCCCTCAACTCTCAACTCATGTCCTCTTGTTTGAATCTCCCCCACTCTCAATGGAAAAAGCCTATCCATGTCAACTCTATCGATCCCCCTCATAATTTTAAACACCTCTATCAAGTCCCCCCTCAACCTTCTACGCTCCAAAGAATAAAGACCCAACTTGTTCAACCTTTCTCTGTAACTTAAGAGATGAAACCCAGGCAACATTTTAGTAAATCTCCTCTGTACTCTCTCAATTTTATTAACATCTTTCCTATAATTCGGTGACCAGAACTGTACACAATACTCCAAATTGGCCTTAAAAATGCCTTGTACAATTTCAACATTACATCCCAACTCCTATACTCAATGCTCTGATTTATAAAGGCCAGCATACCTAAAGCTTTCTTCACCACCCTATCCGCATGAGATTCCACCTTCAGGGAACTATGCACCATTATTCCTAGACCCCTCTGTTCTACTGCAGTGTTCAGTGCCCTACCATTTACCATGTATGTCCTATTTTGATTAGTCCTACCAAAATGTAGCACCTCACATTTATCAGCATTAAACTCCTTTCAGCCCACTCTTCTAACTGGTCTAAAATCTCTCTGCAAGCTTTGAAAACCTACTTCATTATCCGCATGAAAAACAGATGTGTGTTTTTTTTAAAAAATAAAAAGAATATTGAAAAAAATAACCTCAAATGTATTTGCCTCCACCACCACCTCAGGCCAAGCATTCCAGGCATCCATAACTCTCTGAGTAAAAAACTTACTCCTCACACCTACCCCCTCTCCCCTTCAATGCCTGCCCCTCTGGGATTAGGCATTTCAAACCTGGGTAACAGATACTCCCCTGTCGACTATATCTATTTCTCTCATGATCTCCCAAACCTCTCTCAGATCTCCCCTCAGTCCAGAGAAAACAACCCAAATTTATCCAGCCTCTGGTGAGAGCGCACGCCCTCCAAACCGGGCAGCGTCCCGGGGAACCTCTTCTGCCCCCCTCTCCGAAGCCTCGTGGTCCTTCCTCCAGTAGGAAAAACAGAACTGTACACAGTACTCCAGATGTGGCCTCATCATGATTGTAGTTAAGGACACATACGGTGTATTGGCCTTCATGAACCGTGGGATTGAGTTTAAGAGCCGAGGGGTAATGTTGCAGTTACGTCGGACCCTGGCCAGACCCTGCTTGGAGTCCTGTGCTCAGTTCCAGTCGCCTCACTACAGGAAGGATGTGGAAACCATAGAGAGGGTGCAGAGGAGATTTACAAGGATGTCGCCTGGAATGGGGAGCATGCCTAATGAGAATAGGTTGAGTGAACTTGGCCTTTTCTCCTTGGAGCGACGGAAGATGAGAGGTGACCTGATAGAGGTGTACAAGATGATGAGAGGCATTGATCGTGTGGATAGTCGGGAGGGGGGAGGGATGAAAGCAAAGAGCTGGGAAGCTGATTGGTGAAAGAGAGAGGTGAGGCTGGAGAAGGAGGAATCTGATTGGTGAAAGAGAAACAAGACTGGAGAAGGAGATATCTGATTGGTGAAAGAAAGACAGGGCAGGAGAACGAGGAATCTGATTGGTGAAAGAGAAACAAGACTGGAGAAGGAGATATCTGATTGGTGAAAGAAAGACAGGCTGGAGAAGGAGGAATCTGATTGGTGAAAGAGAAACAAGACTGGAGAAGGAGATATCTGATTGGTGAAAGAAAGACAGGGCTGGAGAACGGGGGGGGGGTTCTGATTGGTGAAAGAGGTACAGGGCTGGAGAATGGGGGATCTGATTGGTGAAAGAGGTACAGGGCTGGAGAACGGGGGATCTGATTGGTGAAAGAGGTACAGGGCTGGAGAACGGGGGGTCTGATTGGTGAAAGAGGAACAAGGCTGGAGAACAGGGGATCTGATTGGAGAAGGGGTGTTCTGATTGGTGAACGAGGTACAGGGCTGGAGAATGCGGGGATCTGATTGGTGATTGTATTTAAGGAGGCATACATCAACTGTGGGATTGAGTTCAGGAGCTGAGAGGTAATTCTACGCAGGTTGGCTCTGTGGTTAAGAAGGCGTACGGTGTATTGGCCTTCATGAACCGTGGATTGAGTTTAAGGGCTGAGAGGTAATGTTGCAGCTATATAGGACCCTGGTCAGACCCCACTTGGAGTACTGTGCTCAGTTCCGGTCGCCTCACTACGGGAAGGATGTGGAAACCATAGAAAGGGTGCAGAGGAGATTTACAAGGATGTTGCCTGGATTGGGGAGCATGCCTTATGAGAATAGGTTGAGTGAACTCGGCCTTTTCTCCTTGGAGCGATGGAGGATGAGAGGTGACCTGACAGAGGTGTATAAGATGATGAGAGGCATTGATCGTGTGGATAGTCAGAGGCTTTTACCCAGGGCTGAAATGGCTAGCACGAGAGGGCACAGTTTTAAGGTGCTTGGAAGTAGGTACAGAGGAGATGTCAGGGGTAAGTTTTTCACGCAGAGAGTGGTGAGTGCGTGGAATGGGCTGCCAGCGGTGGAGGTGGATACGACAGGGTCTTTTAAGAGCCTCTTAGATAGGTTACACGGTCGGCACGAAGTTTGGTGGTGTTGTAGATAGTGTAGCGGATTGTCGAAGATTGCAGAGAGACATTGATAGGATGCAGGAGTGGGCTGAGAAGAGGCAGATGGAGATCAACCAGGAGAAGTGTGAGGTGGTACACTTTGGAAGGACAAACTCCAAGGCAGAGTACAAAGTAAATGGCAGGATACTTGGTAGTGTGGAGGAGCAGAGGGATCTCGAGGTACATGTCCACAGATCCCTGAAAGTTGCCTCACAGGTGGATAGGGTAGTTAAGAAAGCTTATGGGGTGTTAGCTTTCATAAGTCGAGGGATAGAGTTTAAGAGTTGCGATGTAATGATGCAGCTCTATAAAACTCTGGTTCGGCCACACTTGGAGTACTGTGTCCAGTTCTGGTCACTTCACTATAGGAAGGATGTGGAAGCATTGGAAAGGGTACAGAGGAGATTTACCAGGATGCTGCCTGGTTTAGAGAGTATGCATTATGATCAGAGATTAAGGGAGCTAGGGCTTTACTCTTTGGAGAGAAGGAGGATGAGAGGAAACATGATAGAGGTGTACAAGATAATAAGAGGAATAGATAGAGTGGATAGACAGCGCCTCTTCCCCAGGGCACCACTGCTCAATACAAGAGGACATGGCTTTAAGGTAAGGGATGGGAAGTTCAAGGGGGATATCAGAGGAAGGTATTTTACTCAGAGAGTGGTTGGTGCGTGGAATGCACTGCCTGAGTCAGTGGTGAATGCAGATACACCAGTGAAGTTTAAGGGACTACTAGACAGGTATATGGAGGAATTTAAGCTGGGGGGGTTATATGGGAGGCAGGGTTTGAGGGTCGGCACAACATTGCGGGCCGAAGGGCCTGTACTGTGCTGTACTGTTCTATGTTCTATGTCCTTGGCTGGCTTTTCTACAGAAGTCGTAATGCCACAAGACGGGGCATTATCAATACTCTTCACAGATCGTACTGCCCGGCGTAGTGGTCGTATAGCCAGGACTTGTGATCTGCGCCGGCCGCTCGTACGACCGTCCGCCGCCTGCTCCCACGGCTACTCGTGACCCTGATCGGGGGGGCTAAACAGGTGCTACACTTTCCCCAGGGTGACCTGCAGGCCGGCGGAGGGAAGGAGCGCCCGACAGCTCCCTTTGGCACGGGCGCGGGGAAACGTCGGCCGCCCGCCGCCCGGCCCAACTTTGGCGCCCTCTGCGGCTGGCGGTGGGCTGCCTCCGAGGAAACCGGGGGGGGGGACTGCCAGATCCCAAAGTCCTGCGTTCCCCCACTCACCATTGCGACCCGGGGACGCCGCTCGGCCACGATGGACAGGATTGCCGATGCCATGAACTGCAAGTTAATTCAGAGGGACGGGGAAGGAGGGTGTTAGCTGGCCCGACAGCACCTTCCCTCGGGGTCTTGGCGCCGGCCGGCTCATTTCCACCCCCCCCCCGGGGTGGGGGGGCGCGGAGAGCGCGGGTGGAGAAGCACGCCGGCCGGGGAGAGAGGGAGGGATGGAGGGCCACATGCAGAACGTGGGAGGGCCTCAGCGTCTGCGGGAAAGGGCGAGCAGTCGATGTTCCGGGCCGAGGCCCTTCAGCAGGACTGGAGAAGGGAAAGCAGGGGAATCTGATTGGTGAAAGAGAGACAGGGCTGGAGAAGAGGAGATCTGACTGGTAAAAGAGAGACAGGGCTGGAGAAGAGGAGATCTGATTGGTGAAAGAGAGACAGGGCTGGAGAAGGGGAGATCTGATTGGTAAAAGAGAGACAGGGCTGGAGAAGGGAGATCTGATTGGTGAAAGAGAGACAGGGCTGGAGAAGGGGAGATCTGATTGGTGAAAGAGAGACCGGGCTGGAGAAGGGGAGATCTGATTGGTG
>NW_027278385.1:50774-145778 GCF_030028105.1 Mobula birostris | reverse complement strand
GGCAAAATCCTAGTAAATTTCCCCTGCACTCTTTCTATAGTTTCCACGTCCTTCCTGTAGTGAGGCAACAAGAGCTGAGCACGGTACTCCAAGTGGGGTCTGACCAGGGTCCTATAGAGCTGCAACATTCCCTCTCGGCTCCTAAACTCAATCCCACGATTGATGAAGGCCAATACACTGACTGCCTTCTTAACCACGGAGTCAACCTGCGCAGCTGCTTTGAGTGTCCCGTGGACTCGGACCCCAAGATCCCTCTGATCCTCCACACTGCCAAGAGTCTTACCATTAATACTACATTCTGCCACCATATTTGACCCACCAAAATGAACCACCTCGCACTTATCTGGGTTGAACTGCATCTGCCACTTCTCAGCCCAGTTATGCATCCCGCTGTAACCCCTGACAGCCCCCCACGCTGTCCACAACACCCCCAACCTTCGTGTCATCATGGCCGTCCATTTCCCTCTCATCCATCTGTCTGAGACTCTCTTAAATGTCCCGACCGTATCTGGCTCGATCAGCACAACCCACTGTCGGCGCCACTCACACACACTCCATTCTCCGGCGGGGGGGGGGGAATTAACTTACCTCTGATATCCCTCTCCCCCGCACCATACGTTCCCCCCGATCACCTAAAAGCATGCACGTTCTTGTTCAGATCTTTTGCTCCAGGAAAAACTCGCACGCTCTCCACTCTGTCTCGGGCTCGTAACTTCTACACCTCGGCCAGTCTCTCACTCCTCCTCTTTCCCTTTGACTCACTCAGCCTATCTTCACAAAACATTCTCTCTAATCCAGGCAGCATCCTGGTCAACCTCCTCTGCACCCTCTCCAATCCAGGCAGCGTCCTGGTCAATCTCCTCTGCACCCTCTCTAATCCAGGCAGCGTCCTGGTCAATCTCCTCTGCACCCTCTCTAATCCAGGCAGCCTCCTGGTGAATGTGCTCTGCACCCTCTCTAATCCAGGCAGCGTCCTGGTCAATCTCCTCTGCACCCTCTGTAATCCAGGCAGCGTCCTGGTCAATCTCCTCTGCACCCTCTCTAATCCAGGCAGTGTCCTGGTCAATCTCCTCTGCAGCCTCTCTAATCCAGGCAGCGTCCTGGTCAATCTCCTCTGCACCCTCTCTAATCCAGGCAGCGTCCGGGTCAATCTCCTCCGCACCCTCTCTAATCCAGGCAGCGTCCTGGTGAATCTCCTCTGGACCCTCTCTAATCCAGGCAGCGTCCTGGTGAATCTCCTCTGCAGCCTCTCTAACCCAGGCAGCGTCCTGGTCAATCTCCTCTGCAGCCTCTCTAATCTAGGCAGCGTCCTGGTCAATCTCCTCTGCACCCTCTCTAATCCAGGCAGCATCCCGGTCAATCTCCTCCGCACCCTCTCTATTCCAGGCAGCGTCCCGGTCAATCTCCTCTGCACCCTCTCCAATCCAGGCAGCATCCTGGTGAATCTCCTCTGCACCCTCTCCAATCCAGGCAGCATCCTGGTGAATCTCCTCTTCACCCTCTCTAATCCACGCAGCGTCCTGGTCAATCTCCTCTGCACCCTCTCTAATCCAGGCAGCGTCCTGGTCAACCTCCTCTGCACCCTCTCCAATCCAGGCAGCGTCCTGGTCAATCTCCTCTGCACCCTCTCTAATCCAGGCAGCGTCCTGGTCAATCTCCTCTGCACCCTCTCTAATCCAGGCAGCCTCCTGGTGAATGTGCTCTGCACCCTCTCTAATCCAGGCAGCGTCCTGGTCAATCTCCTCTGCACCCTCTGTAATCCAGGCAGCGTCCTGGTCAATCTCCTCTGCACCCTCTCTAATCCAGGCAGTGTCCTGGTCAATCTCCTCTGCACCCTCTCTAATCCAGGCAGCGTCCCGGTCAATCTCCTCTGCACCCTCTCTAATCCAGGCAGCGTCCTGGTCAATCTCCTCTGCACCCTCTCTAATTCAGGCAGCATCCTGGTCAATCTCCTCTGCACCCTCTCTAATCCAGGCAGCATCCCGGTCAATCTCCTCTGCACCCTCTCTAATCCAGGCAGCCTCCTGGTAAATCTCCTCTGCACCCTCTCTAATCCAGGCAGCGTCCCGGTGAATCTCCTCTGCACCCTCTCTAATCCAGGCAGCGTCCCGGTCAATCTCCTCTGCACCCTCTCTAATGCAGGCAGCGTCCTGGTCAATTTCCCCTGCACCCTCTCTAATTCAGGCAGCATCCTGGTCAATCTCCTCTGCACCCTCTCTAATCCAGGCAGCATTCCGGTCAATCTCCTCTGCACCCTCTCTAATCCAGGCAGCATCCTGGTAAATCTCCTCTGCACCCTCTCTAATCCAGGCAGCGTCCCGGTGAAGCTCCTCTGCACCCTCTCTAATCCAGGCAGCATCCTGGTCAATCCCCTCTGCACCCTCTCTAATCCAGGCAGCATCCTGGTGAATCTCCTCTGCACCCTCTCTTACTCCTTCCTGTAATGAGGTGACCAGGACTGAACACAACACTCCAAGTGTGGGGCTAACCAGGGTTTGACGGAGCTGTAAAGTTATCTCACAGCTCCTGAACTCAATCCAGCCCCGCAACCCCAAGGCCCCAATTTACAACATCCTGACTTGCGCGGGAGTTTTGAGGGACCCTGCCAACGTGGATCAGAAGATATTTATTCAGATACCTTCGGATACAGGAGGGGACAGCCTGCCACCGGCAGATCGATCCATGCTGCCCTGTGCATCCCGGTATCAGACCAGAGGACACCGGAGCAGGAGGGCAACATTCGGCCCATCGAGACTCCTGCACCATTTAATCCCCGATGATCGATCCTCCCTCTCAGCCACATTCTCACTTTTGCCCTGAATAGTCCAATATCTTTTATTCTGGCTGAATAAATTTTTCTTCATCTCCTGTTTTAAAAGATGCCCCTCTACATTGAGGCTGTGTCCTCTGGTCCTAGACTCCCCCCACTATAGGAAACATCCTCTCCACATCCACTCTATCTGTGTCCTCTGGTCCTAGACTCCCCCACTACAGGAAACATCCTCTCCACATCCACTCTATCTGTGTCCTCTGGTCCGAGACTCCCCCACTACAGGAAACATCCTCTCCACATCCACTCTATCTGTGTCCTCTGGTCCTAGACTCCCCCACTACAGGAAACATCCTCTCCACATCCACTCTATCTGTGTCCTCTGGTCCCAGACTCCCCCACTACAGGAAACATCCTCTCCACATCCACTCTATCTGTGTCCTCTGGTCCTAGACTCCCCCACTACAGGAAACATCCTCTCCACATCCACTCTATCTGTGTTCTCTGTTCCTAGTCTCTCCCACTACAGGAAACACCCTCTCCACATCCACTCTATCTGTGTCCTCTGGTCCGAGACTCCCCCACTACAGGAAACATCCTCTGCACATCCACTCTATCTGTGTCCTCTGGTCCTAGACTCCCCCCACTACAGGAAACATCCTCTCCACATCCACTCTATCTGTGTCCTCTAGTCCTAGACTCCCCCACTACAGGAAACATCCACTCCACATCCACTCTATCTGTGTTCTCTGTTCCTAGTCTCCCCCACTACAGGAAACACCCTCTCCAAATCCACTCTATCTGTGTCCTCTGGTTCTAGACTCCCCCACTACAGGAAACATCCTCTCCACATCCACTCTATCTGTGTCCTCTGGTCCGAGACTCCCCCACTACAGGAAACATCCTCTCCACATCCACTCTATCCGTGTCCTCTGGTCCTAGACGCCCCCCACTATAGGAAACATCCTCTCCACATCCACTCTGACTGTGTCCTCTGGTCCCAGACTCCCCCACTACAGGAAACATCCTCTCCACATCCACTCTATCTGTGTCCTCTGGTCCGAGACTCCCCCACTACAGGAAACATCCTCTCCACATCCACTCTATCTGTGTCCTTTGGTCCTAGACTCCCCCACTACAGGAAACATCCTCTCCACATCCACTCTATCTGTGTCCTCTGGTCCTAGACTCCCACACTATAGGAAACATCCTCTCCACATCCACTCTATCTGTGTCCTCTGGTCCGAGACTCCCCCACTACAGGAAACATCCTCTCCACATCCACTCTATCCGTGTCCTCTGGTCCTAGACTCCCCCACTATAGGAAACATCCTTTCCACATCCACTCTATCTGTGTCCTCTGGTCCTAGACTCCCACACTATAGGAAACATCCTCTCCACATCCACTCTATCTGTGTCCTCTGGTCCGAGACTCCCCCACTACAGGAAACATCCTCTCCACATCCACTCTATCCGTGTCCTCTGGTCCTAGACTCCCCCACTATAGGAAACATCCTTTCCACATCCACTCTATCTGTGTCCTCTGGTCCTAGACTCCCCCACTACAGGAAACATCCTCTCCACATCCACTCTATCTGTGTCCTCTGATCCTAGACTCCCCCACTACAGGAAACATCCTCTCCACATCCACTCTATCTGTGTCCTCTGGTCCTAGACTCCCCCACTACAGGAAACATCCTCTCCACATCCACTCTATCTGTGTCCTTTGGTCCGAGACTCCCCCACTACAGGAAACATCCTCTCCACAACCACTCTATCTGTGTCCTCTGGTCCGAGACTCCCCCCACTATAGGAAACATCCTCTCCACATCCACTCTATCTGTGTCCTCTGGTCCGAGACTCCCCCACTATAGGAAACATCCTCTCCACATCCACTCTATCTGTGGCCTCTGGTCCGAGACTCTCCCACTATAGGAAACATCCTCTCCACATCCACTAGGTCCGGGAGCAGAAGCAAGGGATCGGAGAACTCAGAACACGAGAGAGAGAGAGAGAGAGAGATCTCCCTCTCTCTCTCCCCCCATCTCTTCTCGACTCTCCCTCTACTCCCTCTCCCCCTCTCCGACTCCTTCCCTCCCCTCCCTCCCTCTCCCTCACCCCGTATCTCCTCCCTCCTCCGTCCCTCCCCTTTTCTCACCCTCTCTCCACCCCCTATCACTCCCCTCTCATTTTCTTCCCTCCCCCTCCTCCCCTCTTGTCATTGCCCCCCTTTCTACCCCACTTTCTCTCTTTGTCCTCATCCCTCTCCCCTCTTTCTGTCCCTCTCTTTGCCCCTCTGTCTCCCCCCTCTCTCCCCCTCTCTCTGCCCCCCTCTCTCTCTGCCCCTCTCTCTCTCTGTCCCCTCCCTCTCTCTCTGCCCCCTCTCTCTCTGCCCCCCTCTCTCTCTGCCCCTCTCTCTCTCTGTCCCCTCCCTCTCTCTCTGCCCCTCTCTCTCTCTCTGCCCCCTCTCTCTCTGCCCCCTCTCTCTCTGCCCCCCTCTCTCTGCCCCCTCTCTCTCTCTGCCCCCCGTCTCTCTCTCTCTGACCCCTCCCTCTCCGCCCCCTCTCTCACTGCCCCTCTCTCTCTGCCCCCTCTCTCTGCCCCTCTCTCTCTCTGCCCCCTCTCTCTCTCTCTGCCCCCCTCTCTCTCTGCCCCTCTCTCTCACTGCCTCTCTCTCTCAACCCCTTGCTCTCTGTCCCCCTCTCACTCTGCCCCCCTCTCGTGCTCTCTCCCTCCTCTCTCTCTCTCTCTCTCTCTCTCTTTCTGTACCCCACTCCCGTCCTCTCCCTCTCCCTCCTCCTCTCACTGACGATTCGTGAGAGCGCCTGGTTCTCTGTGAACGTGACTGTGCACCTCTGCCAAGGCATCTGCTGAATGTTCCCTCTCCCGGGCCAAGTCGCAAATCACATTGCTCGGGCCCTCTGGGAATTGCCACTCAGATTTCTGAATTAATTACAAAAATATGTCAAACGAAGCATGAAAACACAGGCTCCATACAGCCAGGAACTCTGAATTAGCAGATCACTAACAACAACCTCCCCCCGTCCCTCAACAGGCCCCACAATTGACGGTGTGTGTCCCACCCTCGTACGCCGAGGACCCCCCGTCCCTCGACACTCCCCACCGTTCACGGTGCGTGTCCCACCCTCGTACGCTGAGGTCCCCTCGTCCCTCGACACTCCCCACCGTTCACGGTGCGTGTCCCACCCTCGTACGTCGAGTCCCCTGTCCCTCGACACTCCCCACCGATCACGGTGCGTGTCCCACCCTTGTACGCCGAGGTCCCCCTATCCCTCGACACTCCCCACAGTTCACAGTGCGTGTCCCACCCTCGTACCCCGAGTCCCCCTGTCCCTCGACACTCCCCACCGTTCACGGTGTGTGTGTCCCACCCTCGTACCCCGAGGTCCCCTCGTCCCTCGACACTCCCCACCGTTCACAGTGCGTGTCCCACCCTCGTACATCGAGTCCCCTGTCCCTCGACACTCCCCACCGATCACGGTGCGTGTCCCACCCTTGTACACCGAGGTCCCCCCATCCCTCGACACTCCCCTCCGTTCACGGTGCGTGTCCCACCCTCGTACGCCGAGGTCCCCCCGTACCTCGACACTCCCCACCGTTCACGGTGCGTGTCCCACCCTCGTACCCTGAGTCCCCCTGTCCCTCGACACTCCCCACCGTTCACGGTGCGTGTCCCACCCTCGTACCCTGAGTCCCCCTGTCCCTCGACACTCCCCACCGTTCACGGTGTGTGTCCCACCCTCGTACCCCGAGTCCCCCCCCGTCCCTCGACACTCCCCACCGTTCACGGTGCGTGTCCCTCCCTCGTACACCGAGGTCCCCCCGTCCCTCGACAGGCCCCACCGTTCACGGTGTGTGTCCCACCCTTGTACCCCGAGTCCCCCAGTCCCTCGACACTCCCCTCCGTTCACGGTGAGTGTCCCACCCTCGTACCCCGAGTCCCCCCGTCCCTCGACACTCCCCACCGTTCACGGTGCGTGTCCCACCCTCGTACCCCGAGGTCCCCCCATCCCTCGACACTCCCCACCGTTCACAGAGAGTGTCCCACCCTCATACGCCGAGGTCCCCCTGTCCCTCGACACTCCCCACTGTTCACGGTGCGTGTCCCACCCTTGTACGCCGAGGTTCCCCCGTCCCTCGACACTCCCCACCGTTCACGGTGCGTGTCCCACCCTCGTACCCCGAGTCCCCCCGTCCCTCGACACTCCCCACTGTTCACGGTGCGTGTCCCACCCTCGTACACCGAGTCCCCCCGTCCCTCGACGCTCCCCAGCGTTCACGGTGTGCGTGTCCCACCATCGAACGCCAGGTTCGCTTTCTCACCAAGTTGCCCCATCTCCACATCCACCCTGCCTCCGTCCCATCTGTTTTGGAGGAGCCTGTCGTCTTGGACCTCGTCCAAATCCCCCACCACCTTGGTTCGTTGATCGGCCTGATTGGGACGTCACCTGCCCTCCAATCCCAGTGCCCCAGCTGGGCGGGCGATCCCGGACCGCATTGACCCATACCAGTGTTGACCTCTGACCCTGAGGGTCAATTTGACACTCAAGGAACTATGCCCTATCGCCCTTCCCCTCCTCCCATTCCCCTCGACGTGCTCGACCATCTCTGCCTACTGGTTGACATAATGGCTACTGATCGGCCAAATCAATTCTAGTACAATGAATATCTTACCTAAATTTATAGATCTATTTCAAGCTGTGCCTGTTTTCATTCCTAGATCTTTTTTTTTTGACTCCTTGGATTCAATTCTTTCTTACTATATATGGAAGAATTAAAAAAAACCTCGTATAAATAAATCTCACCTTCAAAAAAAACTAAACAGAATGGAGGATTTGCCCGACCCAATTTTAGGTTATGTTATTGGGCAGTTAATATACGTAATGAGAGTGTCTGGGGTGTCAGGGAGGGGTAGCACCTCTGGTGGGGAAACATGTCGCGTCCTGTTCAGGGCGGTTAGTCCACCTTTGGTCCCCACCTGGCACTCAGCTCTCACCTGCGGCTCCCCGTAGCTGTTTGCATGCGACAGCGGCCACACCCCGGGCAACGGCTTCGACAAGCCGGCTAAGCCAGGTGAGGGTAGCCGACGGGTCTCAAACCCTCGGTGAGATAAGGAGTCGTCTCTCCCAGCATGTGAAGACAGACTCCGGCGGATCGAGCAGACGAGACCTATGGAAGGTCCAACGGTCAAGAAGGCGGTCACTGCGAGTGTTGTGGAACGTGTAGAGCAGGACAAGACACAGAAGATGTCCTGGTCGTCCACTGCGCCTAGTCCCATCTCCAGCCGTCTCGACTCTGTCTTGCCACTGGATCCGGATGGGAAATGGGAAGAGAGAGTGAGGCTGACGCTGCACAACTCTCCCCCACTTAAATCCAAGTCACGCGCTAGTCTCGACACCATCATTATGGTGTCGAGGTCCTCATCGACGTCAACGATGGACGAACAACCGACCAACCATATACGTAATGAGAATTGCCCTATATGGGTTCCTTTGGAAGTCAATTCTGTTGTGAAATTTTCCATTATTTCTTTACTTGGATCCTCGCTTCCTTTTAAATAAAGTAACAAACGATGTGGTGGTTAAACATACATTGAGGATTTGGTTACGGTTTAGAAAACATCTTGGTTTATCGAGATTCTCCCTCTCAAGTCCCACTATTTTCTAATTGTGTCTTTAAACCATCTTTAATTGACTCATCTTTTAAAGAATGGGATAGATTGGGTGCTAAACGATTTCAGGATTTGTTTGATGGAGGGAATCTCTCTTCTCCTGTGCAAATTTCAACGAAATTTAACCTTTCCAATACTCACTTTTTTCCGATACCTACAGATGAGAGATTTTTAAAGATCTCAATGACATACATTTCCTACAAGTCCAGATAAGAATATAATAGATACAGTTTTTAATCTGAAACCCTTTGATAAAGTTCAATATTTCACATTTATGTTCTACTGTTGGGACTGAAAAAGGCCCCTTTAGATAAAATTAAAGGAGACTGGGAAAAGGATTTACAGGTTTTCATCTCTGAAGAGAGACAATAGATGCAGGAGTAGGCCATTCGGCCCCTTCGAGCCAGCACCGCCATTCACTGTGATCATGCACAATCAGTACCCTTTTCCTGCCTTCTCCCCATATCCCTTCACTCTGCTATCTTTGAGAGCTCTATCTAACTCTTTCTTGAAAGAATCCCGAGAATTGGCCTCCACTGCCTTCTGAGGCAGAGCATTTCACAGAACCACAACCCTCTGTGTGAAAAAAGTTCTTCCTCAACTCCGTTCTAAATGGCCTACCCCTTATTCTTAAACTGTGGCCTCTGGTTCTGGACTCACCCATCAGCGGGAACATGCTTCCTGCCTCCAGCGTGTCCAATCTCTTAATAATCTTATATGTTTCAATCAGATCCCCTCTCATCCTTCTAAATTAGAGAGCTAGAAGATTACTTTAAAATTGATTAATTCTTCATCATTATGTGCTCGTCACTCTTTAATACAATTCAAAGTGGTACTTGGAGTTCATATGTCTAAAGATAAACTCTCCCGTTTCTACGCAGATATTTCCCCTTACTGTGATAGATGTACTAATGGGAGTGGCCGCACTAATTCATATGTTTTGGACACGTCCGAGCCTTGAACAATTCTGGAAAGATGTATTTCAGACTTTTTCTGTACTTTTCAATGTCGGCTTTCAGCCCAATCCTCTGACTGCCGTGTTTGGTATTGTCGAGGACAGTACTTAGGTCTTTATTCCTTGGAGCGTAGAAGGTTGGCGGGGGACCTGATAGAGGTGTTTAAAAATTATGAGGGGGATCGATAGAGTTGACGTGGATAGGCTTTTTCCAATGCTTCAAACAAGAGGACATGAGTTGAGAGTTAAAGGACAAAAGTTTAGGGGTAACACGAGGGGGAACTTCTTTACTCAGAGTGGTGGATGTGTGGAACGAGAAGTGGTTGGGGTAGGTTCGATGTTGTTGTTTAAAGTTAAATTGGATGGATATATGGACAGGAAAGGAATGGAGGGTTATGGGCTGAGTGCGGGTCGGTGGGACGAGGTGAGAGTAAGAGTTCGGCACGGACTAGGAGGGCCGAGATGGCCTTTGTTTCCGTGCTGTGATTATGATATGGTTATACGACAAAATTGAAGCCCTCTAATTTGCGGGTATTGGACTTTATGTCTCTTAAGGCCAGGAGGGCGATCTTGCTGAGGTGGAAGGACGCCCACTCATGGTCAATGGCTATCTGACGTTACGTTGTGCCTGATCGAGAGAAGATTCGTTGTTCGATTTCTGATTCTGAACACGACTTTCTAATATTATGGGGACCCTTTCTGAATTATCTTCAGAATCTTTGAACTGTTTTTAAAGTACAGATCTGGGCTATTCTTATTATAATATCATATGGTGAGGTATTTTTCTTTTTCCTTCTTTTTGTTTTAACCAACCAGCTCATTTTGGTAGTGGGGGGAAGATTTCTTTAAAAATAAAATACAATTATTTCATTTCACAATTCAATCTTTTTTTCTATATGATTGATTTATAATATGGGATACTGTGATCATATTACTGTGATTTAAATGTAATTTACTTGCGTCCTTATGAATTTTGTAATTGTATTTATGCAATTTATATGATAGCAACAAAAATATTAAAGAAGACGTAATGGCGGCCAACTACAATGGCCGCTGCCCCCCCTCGAATTTTCCCGCCGCCTCCTGCTCTGTTACGTCATTGGGGAGGAGGCGGGGCCCGGTGATTGACGGCTGGCAGCGGGTGGGGGGAGTGATTGGCAGGAGGTGGGACGACAGAGGAGGGGGGAGGGACTGGGGAGCGTGATTGACAGTGAGGAGGGGGGAGGGACTAGGGGGAGCGTGATTGACAGTGGGGGGGGACTAGGGTGGATGATTGACAGTGAGGAGGGGGAGGGAATGGGGAGAGTGAGTGACAGTGAGGGGGGTGGAGGGACCGGGGAGTGTGATTGACAGTGAGGGAGGGGGAGGGACTGGGGGAGCGTGATTGACAGTGAGGAGGGGGAGGGACTGGGGAAGCGTGATTGACAGTGAGGAGGGGGAGGGACTGGGGGAGCGTGATTGACAGTGAAGAGGGAGGAGGGACTGGGGGAGCGTGATTGACAGTGAGGAGGGGGAGGGACTGGGGGAGCGTGATTGACAGTGAGGAGGGGGAGGGACTGGGAGCGTGATTGACAATGAGGAGGGAGGAGGGACTGGGGAGTGTGATTGACAGTGAGGAGGGGGAGGGAATGGGGAGAGTGAGTGACAGTGAGGGGGGTGGAGGGACCGGGGGAGCGTGATTGACAGTGAGGGGGGTGCAGGGACCGGGGGAGCGTGATTGACAGTGAGGAGGGGGAGGGAATGGGGGAGCGTGATTGACAGTGAGGAGGGGGAGGGACTGGAGGAGCGTGATTGACAGTGAGGAGGGGGAGGCACTGGGGACTGTGATTGACAGTGAGGGGGGTGGAGGGACTGGGGGAGCGTGATTGACAGTGAGGAGGGGGAGGGACTGGGGGAGCGTGATTGACAGTGAGGAGGGGGAGGGACTGGAGGAGCGTGATTGACAGTGAGGAGGGGGAGGGACTAGGGGAGCGTGATTGACAGTGAGGAGGGGGAGGGACTGGGGGAGCGTGATTGACAGTGAGGAGGGGGAGGGACTGGAGGAGCGTGATTGACAGTGAGGAGGGGGAGGGACTGGGGGAGCGTGATTGACAGTGAGGAGGGAGAGGGACATGGGGGAGCGTGATTGACAGTGAGGAGGGGGAGGGACTGGAGGAGCGTGATTGACAGTGAGGAGGGGGTAGGGACTGGGGAAGCGTGATTGACAGTGAGGAGGGGGAGGGACTGGGCGAGCGTGATTGACAGTGAGGAGGGGGGAGGGACTAGGGGGAGCGTGATTGACAGTGAGGAGGGAGAGGGACTGGGGGAGCGTGATTGACAGTGAGGAGGGGGAGGGACTGGAGGAGCGTGATTGACAGTGAGGAGGGGGTAGGGACTGGGGAGAGTGAGTGACAGTGAGGAGGGGGTAGGGACTGGGGACTGCGATTGACAGTGAGGAGAGGGAGGGACTAGGGTGGGTGATTGACAGTGGGGGGACTAGGGTGGATGATTGACAGTGAGGAGGGGAGGGACTGGGGGAGCTTGATTGACAGTGAGGAGGGGGAGGGACCGGGGGAGCGTGATTGACAGTGAGGAGGGGGAGGGACTGGGGGAGCGTGATTGACAGTGAGGAGGGGGGGAGGGACTGGGGGAGCGTGATTGACAGTGAGGAGGGGAGGGAATGGGGAGCGTGATTGACAGTGAGGAGGGGGAGGGACTGGGGGAGCGTGATTGACAGTGAGGAGGTGGAGGGACTGGGGGAGCGTGAGTGACAGTGAGGAGGGGGAGGGACTGGGGGAGCGTGATTGACAGTGAGGAGGGGAGGGACCGGGGGAGCGTGATTGACAGTGAGGAGGGGGAGGGACTGGGGAGTGTGATTGACAGTGACGAGGGGAGGGAATGGGGAGAGTGAGTGACAGTGAGGGGGTGGAGGGACCGGGGGAGTGTGATTGACAGTGAGGAGGGGAGGGACCGGGGGAGTGTGATTGACAGTGAGGAGGGGGAGGGACTGGGCGAGCGTGATTGACAGTGAGGGGGTGGAGGGACCGGGGAGCGTGATTGACAGTGAGGAGGGGGAGGGACTGGGGAGTGTGATTGACAGTGACGAGGGGAGGGAATGGGGAGAGTGAGTGACAGTGAGGGGGGTGGAGGGACCGGGGAGAGCGCGATTGACAGTGAGGAGGGAGGAGGGACTGGGGGAGCGTGATTGACAGTGGGGGGGACTAGGGTGGATGATTGACAGTGAGGAGGGGGAGGGACCGGGGAGCGTGATTGACAGTGAGGAGGGGGAGGGACTAGGGGAGCGTGATTGACAGTGAGGAGGGGGAGGGACGGGAGAGCGTGATTGACAGTGAGGAGGGGGGAGGGACCGGGGAGCGTGATTGACAGTGAGGAGGGGAGGGACTAGGGGAGCGTGATTGACAGTGAGGAGGGTGGAGGGAATGGGGACTGTGATTGACAGTGAGGAGGGGAGGGACCGGGGAAGCGTGATTGACAGTGAGGAGGGGGAGGGACCGGGGAAGCGTGATTGACAGTGAGGAGGGGGAGGGTCGGGAGAGCGTGATTGACAGTGAGGAGGGGGGAGGGACCGGGGAGAGCGTGATTGACAGTGAGGAGGGGGAGGGACTGGGGAGCGTGATTGACAGTGGGGGGGGACTAGGGTGGATGATTGACAGTGAGGAGGGGGAGGGACCGGGAGAGCGTGATTGACAGTGAGGAGGGGGAGGGACTGGGGAGCGTGATTGACAGTGGGGGGGGATTAGGGTGGATGATTGACAGTGAGGAGGGGGAGGGACCGGGGAGCGTGATTGACAGTGAGGAGGGGGAGGGACTAGGGAGCGTGATTGACAGTGAGGAGGGTGGAGGACCGGGGAAGCGTGATTGACAGTGAGGAGGGGGAGGGTCGGGAGAGCGTGATTGACAGTGAGGAGGGGGGAGGGACTAGGGGAGCGTGATTGACAGTGGGGGGGAACTAGGGTGGATGATTGACAATGAGGAGGGAGGAGGGACTGGGGGAGCGTGATTGACAGTGAGGAGGGGGAGGGACTGGGGGAGCGTGATTGACAGTAATGGAGGGGGAGGGTCGGGAGAGCGTGATTGACAGTGAGGAGTGGGAGGGACTGGGGAGCGTGATTGACAGTGGGGGGGAACTAGGGTGGATGATTGACAGTGAGGAGGGGGAGGGACCCGGAGAGCGTGATTGACAGTGAGGAGGGGGAGGGACTGGGGGAGCGTGATTGACAGTGAGGAGGGGAGGGAATGGGGAGAGTGAGTGACAGTGAGGGGGGTGGAGGGACCAGGGGAGTGTGATTGACAGTGAGGAGGGGGAGGGACTGGGGGAGTGTGATTGACAGTGAGGAGGGGGAGGGACTGGGGGAGAGTGATTGACAGTGAGGAGGGGGAGGGACTGGGGACTGTGATTGACAGTGAGGAGGGGGAGAGACTCGGGGAGAGTGATTGACAGTGAGGAGGGGGTAGGGACTGGGGACTGCGATTGACAGTGAGGAGGGGAGGGACTAGGGTGGGTGATTGACAGTGAGGAGGGGGAGGGACTGGGGGAGCGTGATTGACAGTGAGGAGGGGGAGGGACTGGGGGAGCGTGATTGACAGTGAGGAGGGGGAGGGACTGGGGGAGCGTGATTGACAGTGAGGAGGGGAGGGAATGGGGAGAGTGAGTGACAGTGAGGGGGGTGGAGGGACCGGCGGGAGCGTGATTGACAGTGAGGAGTGGGGAGGGACTGGGGACTGTGATTGACAGTCAGGAGCGGGGAGGGACTAGGGGAGCGTGATTGACAGTGGGGGGGACTATGGTGGATGATTGACAGTGAGGAGGGGGAGGGACTGGGGAGCGTGATTGAGAGTGACGAGGGAGGGAATGGGGAGAGTGAGTGACAGTGAGGGGGGAGGGACTGGGGACTGTGATTGACAGTGAGGAGGGGGAGGGACTGGGGAGCGTGATTGACAGTGGGGGGGACTATGGTGGATGATTGACAGTGAGGGGGGGAGGGACCGGGGGAGAGTGAGTGACAGTGAGGAGGGGGAGGCACTGGGGACTGTGATTGACAGTGAGGGGGGTGGAGGGACCGGGGGAGCGTGATTGACAGTGAGGAGGGGGAGGGACTGGGGGAGCGTGATTGACAGTGAGGAGGGGGAGGGACTGGGGGAGCGTGATTGACAGTCAGGAGTGGGGAAGAACTGGGGACTGTGATTGACAGTGAGGAGGGGGAGGGACTGGGGGAGCGTGATTGACAGTGGGGGGACTAGGGTGGATGATTGACAGTAAGGAGGGGGAGGGACTGGGTGAGCGTGATTGACAGTGAGGAGGGGGAGGGACTGGGGAAGTGTGATTGACAGTGAGGAGGGGGGAGGGACTAGGGGAGCGTGATTGACAGTGAGGAGGGGAGGGAATGGGGAGAGTGAGTGACAGTGAGGGGGGTGGAGGGACCGGGGGAGCGTGATTGACAGTGAGGAGGGGAGGGACTGGGGGAGCGTGATTGACAGTGAGGAGGGTGGAGGGACCGGGGAGCGTGATTGACAGTGAGGAGGGGGAGGGACCGGGGGAGCGTGATTGACAGTGAGGAGGGGGGAGGGACTAGGGTGGATGATTGACAGTGAGGAGGGGGAGGGACTGGGGGAGCGTGATTGACAGTGAGGAGGGGGAGGGACTGGGCGAGCGTGATTGACAGTGAGGGGGGTGGAGGGACCGGGGGAGCGTGATTGACAGTGAGGAGGGGGAGGGACTGGGGGAGCGTGATTGACAGTGAGGAGGGAGGGAATGGGGAGAGTGAGTGACAGTGAGGGGGTGGAGGGACCGGGGGAGTGTGATTGACAGTGGGGGGGACTAGGGTGGATGATTGACATTGAGGAGGGGGGAGGGACTGGGGGAGCGTGACTGACAGTGAGGAGGGGGAGGGACTGGGGGAGCGTGATTGACAGTGAGGAGGGGAGGGAATGGGGAGAGTGAGTGACAGTGAGGGGGGTGGAGGGGACCGGGGGAGTGTGATTGACAGTGAGGAGGGGGAGGCACTGGGGGAGCGTGATTGACAGTGAGGAGGGGGAGGGACTGGGGGAGTGTGATTGACAGTGGGGAGGACTGGGGACTGTGATTGACAGTGAGGAGGGGGAGGGACTGGGGGAGCGTGATTGACAGTGAGGAGGGGGAGGGACCGGGGGAGCGTGATTGACAGTGAGGAGTGGGGAGGGACTGGGGACTGTGATTGACAGTCAGGAGCGGGGTGGGACTAGGGGAGCGTGATTGACAGTGGGGGGGGACTATGGTGGATGATTGACAGTGAGGAGGGGGAGGGACTGGGGAGCGTGATTGAGAGTGACGAGGGGAGGAATGGGAGAGTGAGTGACAGTGAGGGGGAGGGACTGGGGACTGTGATTGACAGTGAGGAGGGGAGGGACTGGGGGAGCGTGATTGACAGTGGGGGGGACTATGGTGGATGATTGACAGTGAGGGGGGGAGGGACCGGGGAGAGTGAGTGACAGTGAGGAGGGGGAGGCACTGGGGACTGTGATTGACAGTGAGGGGGGTGGAGGGACCGGGGGAGCGTGATTGACAGTGAGGAGGGGGAGGGACTGGGGAGCGTGATTGACAGTGAGGAGGGGGAGGGACTGGGGGAGCGTGATTGACAGTCAGGAGTGGGGAGGGACTGGGACTGTGATTGACAGTGAGGAGGGGGAGGGACTGGGGGAGCGTGATTGACAGTGGGGGGGACTAGGGTGGATGATTGACAGTAAGGAGGGGGAGGGACTGAGTGAGCGTGATTGACAGTGAGGAGGGGGAGGGACTGGGAAGTGTGATTGACAGTGAGGAGGGGGGAGGGACCTAGGGGGAGCGTGATTGACAGTGAGGAGGGGAGGGAATGGGGAGAGTGAGTGACAGTGAGGGGGGTGGAGGGACGGGGGAGCGTGATTGACAGTGAGGAGGGGGAGGGACTGGGGAGAGCGTGATTGACAGTGAGGAGGGTGGAGGGACCGGGGGAGCGTGATTGACAGTGAGGAGGGGGAGGGACCGGGGAGCGTGATTGACAGTGAGGAGGGGGAGGGACTAGGGTGGATGATTGACAGTGAGGAGGGGGAGGGACTGGGGGAGCGTGATTGACAGTGAGGAGGGGGAGGGACTGGGCGAGCGTGATTGACAGTGAGGGGGGTGGAGGGACCGGGGGAGCGTGATTGACAGTGAGGAGGGGGAGGGACTGGGGGAGCGTGATTGACAGTGAGGAGGGGAGGGAATGGGGAGAGTGAGTGACAGTGAGGGGGGTGGAGGGACCGGGGGAGTGTGATTGACAGTGGGGGGGACTAGGGTGGATGATTGACATTGAGGAGGGGGAGGGACTGGGGGAGCGTGATTGACAGTGAGGAGGGGGAGGGACTGGGGGAGCGTGATTGACAGTGAGGAGGGGAGGGAATGGGGAGAGTGAGTGACAGTGAGGGGGGTGGAGGGACCGGGGGAGTGTGATTGACAGTGAGGAGGAGGAGGCACTGGGGGAGCGTGATTGACAGTGAGGAGGGGGAGGGACTGGGGGAGTGTGATTGACAGTGGGGAGGGGGAGGGACTGGGGACTGTGATTGACAGTGAGGAGGGGGAGGGACTGGGGGAGCGTGATTGACAGTGAGGAGGGGGAGGGACTGGGGGAGCGTGATTGACAGTGAGGAGGGGGAGGGACTGG
Organism: Mobula birostris; assembly: GCF_030028105.1. Lineage (NCBI taxonomy): Eukaryota > Metazoa > Chordata > Chondrichthyes > Myliobatiformes > Myliobatidae > Mobula > Mobula birostris. Next base: position 128,706 of record NW_027278385.1, on the reverse strand, counting down.
GGGAGAGTGATTGACAGTGAGGAGGGGGAGGGACTGGGGACTGTGATTGACAGTGAGGAGGGGGAGAGACTCGGGGAGAGTGATTGACAGTGAGGAGGGGGTAGGGACTGGGGACTGCGATTGACAGTGAGGAGGGGGAGGGACTAGGGTGGGTGATTGACAGTGAGGAGGGGGAGGGACTGGGGGAGCGTGATTGACAGTGAGGAGGGGGAGGGACTGGGGAAGCGTGATTGACAGTGAGGAGGGGGAGGGACTGGGGGAGCGTGATTGACAGTGAGGAGGGGGAGGGACTGGGGGAGCGTGATTGACAGTGAGGAGGGGAGGGAATGGGGAGAGTGAGTGACAGTGAGGAGGGTGGAGGGACCGGGGGAGTGTGATTGACAGTGAGGAGGGGGAGGGACTAGGGTGGGTGATTGACAGTGAGGAGGGGGAGGGACTGGGGGAGAGTGATTGACAGTGAGGAGGGGGAGGGACTGGGGGAGCGTGATTGACAGTGAGGAGGGGAGGGAATGGGGAGAGTGAGTGACAGTGAGGGGGGTGGAGGGACCGGGGAAGTGTGATTGACAGTGAGGAGGGGGAGGCACTGGGGGAGCGTGATTGACAGTGAGGAGGGGGAGGGACTGGGGGAGCGTGATTGACAGTGAGGAGGGGAGGGAATGGGGAGAGTGAGTGACAGTGAGGAGGGTGGAGGGACCAGGGGAGTGTGATTGACAGTGAGGAGGGGGAGAGACTCGGGGAGAGTGATTGACAGTGAGGAGGGGAGGGACTAGGGTGGATGATTGACAGTGAGGGGGGTGGAGGGACTGGGGGAGCGTGATTGACAGTGAGGAGGGGAGGGAATGGGGAGAGTGAGTGACAGTGAGGGGGGTGGAGGGACCGGGGGAGTGTGATTGACAGTGGGGGGGGGACTATGGTGGATGATTGACAGTGAGGAGGGGGAGGGACTGGGGGAGCGTGATTGACAGTGAGGAGGGGGAGGGACCGGGGGAGCGTGATTGACAGTGACGAGGGGAGGGAATGGGGAGAGTGAGTGACAGTGAGGGGGAGGGACTGGGGACTGTGATTGACAGTGAGGAGGGGGAGGGACTGGGGGAGTGTGATTGACAGTGGGGAGGGACTGGGGACTGTGATTGACAGTGAGGAGGGGGAGGGACTGGGGGAGCGTGATTGACAGTGAGGAGGGGGAGGGACCGGGGGAGCGTGATTGACAGTGACGAGGGGAGGGAATGGGGAGAGTGAGTGACAGTGAGGGGGAGGGACTGGGGACTGTGATTGACAGTGAGGGAGAGGGACTGGGGGAGCCTGATTGACAATCAAGAGGGGAGCGGGACTATGGTGGGTGATTGACAGTGAGGAGGAGGAGGGACTAGGTGGAGTGAGTGACAGTGAGGAGGGAGAGGGACTGTGGGAGCTTGATTGACAGTGAGGAAGGGGGAGGGACTGGGGGAGCTTGATTGACATGAGGAAGGGGGAGGGACTAGGGTGAGCGTGATTGACAGTGAGGAGGCGGGGTCGTGATCCAAGTAACCAGCCGCAGGAGAGGGTGGCTGGGGCGACACGTGACGGTGGAGGAGTGAAGACAAACGGCGGGACGGGCACCACGTGGCTGCAGCCCCTCGCGCCGGAGCGGGGCGGGGCCGGGGCGACGTCACCAATCACAGCCGGGCTGCCAAGTCAGGCCGCACGCTGATTGGCCCGGGTCGCGGGCGGCGGGCGGGAGGAAGGCCTGAAGCGGGACGGGAGCTTCGCGTCGCTCGAGGCGGCCGGTGGAGGCTGGTAAGTGGTTGGGGCACGGGTGAAGGGAGAGCGGGTGAAGCAGCGGAGGGATCACGTGGGGGTGGTCGGCATTCGTGTGGGGTTGAAATTACATGAGTCGGTGTGAGCGGGTGATTCACGTGGTTTCCACAGCGAGTTTGGGGTCACGTGGTCCGTGGGCGCCGCCGCTGGAGTCGGCTCTGAGTCACGCGGGTGGGGGGGGGCGGTTGTGGAGCACGCGATCGAAGGGGAGCGGCGCGTCACGTTGTTCACGGGAGGCGTGGTCAGTGACGTAGGCAGCAAGGTGAGGTCCGAGTCACGCGGTGAGTCAGGAGTGTCACGTCAGCGGAGCTTTGGCGGGTCACGTGGTTCGCCGGAGTGACGGGGCGAGGGTCGGTCACGTGGTCGAATGGGGGGGTAAGTGCTCCCGGGGTTTGCCTGAGTGAGGGGTCACGTGGTCAAATGTAATGGAGGGATTGAGGGTGTTCTGAGTGAGGGGAGGGTATTGAGGGAGTTCTGAGTGAGGGGAGGGTTTTGAGGGAGTTCTGAGTGAGGGGAGGGTATTGAGGGAGTTCTGAGTGAGGGGAGGGTTTTGAGGGAGTTCTGAGTGAGGGGAGGGTTTTGAGGGAGTTCTGAGTGAGGGGAGGGTATTGAGGGTGTTCTGAGGGGAGGGTTTTGAGGGTGTTCTGAGTGAGGGGAGGGTTTTGAGGGTGTTCTGAGTGAGGGGAGGGTATTGAGGGGGTTCTTAGTGAAGGGGGCGTCGAAGGGGTTCTGAGTGAGGGGAGAGTTTTGAGGGTGTTCTGAGGGGAGGGTTTTGAGGGTGTTCTGAGGGGAGGGTTTTGAGGGTGTTCTGAGTGAGGAGAGGGTATTAAGGGAGCTGAGTGAGGGGATGGTATTGAGGGAGTTCTGAGTGAGGGAGGGGATTGAGGTTCTGAGTGAGGGGAGAGTTTTGAGGGTGTTCTGAGGGGAGGGTTTTGAGGGTGTTCTGAGTGAGGGGGTTTTGAGGGGTTCTGAGTGAGGGGAGGGGCTTGAGGGTGTTCTGAGTGAGGGGAGGGTTTTGAGGGTGTTCTGAGTGAAGGGAGGGTATTGAGGGGGTTCTGAGGGGAGGGTTTTGAGGGTGTTCTGAGTGAGGGGAAGGTTTTGAGGGGGTTCTGAGTGAGGAGAGAGTTTTGAGGGGGTTCTGAGTGAGGGTGTGTATTGAGGGGGTTCTGAGTGAGGGGAGGGTTTTGAGGGGGTTCTGAGTGAGGGGAGGGTTTTGAGGGGGTTCTTAGTGAGGGGAGTGTATTGAGGGGGTTCTGAGTGAGGGGAGGGGTTGGGTGGGGATCTGAGTGAGGGGAGGGTATTGAGGGGGTTTTGAGGGGGTTCTTAGTGAGGGGAGGGTATTGGGGTTCTGAGTGAGGGGAGGGGCTTGGGTGGGGTTCTGAGTGAGGGGAGTGTATTGAGGGGGTTCTGAGTGAGGGGAGGGTATTGAGGGGGTTCTGGGTGAGGGGAGGTTATTGAGGGGGTTCTGGGAGAGGGAGGGATTGAGGGGGTTCTGAGTGAGGGGAGGGTATTGAGGGGGTTCTGAGTGAGGGGAGGGTATTGGGGGGTTCTGAGTGAGGAGAGGATTTTGAGGGGATTCTGAAGGGACGGGATTGAGGGGGTTCTGAGTGAGGGGTGGGGATCGGGGTTTCTGATTGAGGGGACGGTATTGAGGGGTTCTGAGTGAGGGGAGGGTATTGAGTTCTGAGTGAGGGGTATTGGGTTCTGAGTGAGGGGAGGGGATCAGGGTGTTCTGAGTGAGGGGAGGGTATTGAGTTCTGAGTGAGGGTTATTGGGTTCTGAGTGAGGGGAGGGGATCAGGGGGTTCTGAGTGGGGGATTGGGTGGGGTTCTGAGTGAGTGGAGGGTGTTGAGGTTCTGAGTGAGAGAAGGGGATTGGGTGGAGTTCTGAGTGAGGGAGGGGATTGGGTGGGGTTCTGAGTGAGGGGAGGGTTTTGAAGGGGTTCTGAGTGAGGGAGGGGATTGGGTGGGGTTCTGAGTGAGGGGAGGGTTTTGAGGGCGTTCTGAGTGAGGGAGGGGATTGGGTGGGGTTCTGAGTGAGGGGAGGGTTTTGAAGGGGTTCTGAGTGAGGGAGGGGATTGGGTGGGGTTCTGAGTGAGGGGAGGGTTTTGAAGGGGTTCTGAGTGAGGGAGGGGATTGGGTGGGGTTCTGAGTGAGGGGAGGGTTTTGAAGGGGTTCTGAGTGAGGGAGGGGATTGGGTGGGGTTCTGAGTGAGGGGAGGGTTTTGAGGGCGTTCTGAGTGAGGGAGGGGATTGGGTGGGGTTCTGAGTGAGGGGAGGGTTTTGAAGGGGTTCTGAGTGAGGGAGGGGATTGGGTGGGGTTCTGAGTGAGGGGAGGGTTTTGAGGGCGTTCTGAGTGAGGGAGGGGATTGGGTGGGGTGCTGAGTGAGGGGAGGGTTTTGAGGGGGTTCTGAGTGAGAGAGGGGATTGGGTGGGGTTCTGAGTGAGGGGAGGGTTTTGAAGGGGTTCTGAGTGAGGGGAAGGTTTTGAGGGGGTTCTGAGTGTGAGAAGGGGATTGGGTGGGGTTCTGAGTAAGGGGAGGGTGTTGGGGTTCTGGGTGAGGGAGGGGGATTGGGTTGGGTACTGAGTGAGGGGAGGGTATTGAGGGGGCTCTGAGTGATGGAGGGGATCAGGGGGTTCTGAGTGAGGGGAGGGGATTGGGTGGGGTTCTGAGTGAGGGGATTGAGTGGGGTTCTGAGTGAGGGGATCGAGTGGGGTTCTGAGTGAGGGAGGGATTGTGGGGGTTCTGAGTGAGGGGAGGGTATTGAGAGGGTTCTGGGTGAGGGAGGGGATTGAGCGGGTTCTGGGTGAGGGAGAGGATCGGGGGTTCTAAGTGAGGGGAGGGTATTGAGGGGGTTCTGACTGAGGGGAGTGTATTGGGGTTCTGAGTGAGGGAGGGGATTGAGGGGGTTCTGGGTGAGGGAGGGATTGAGGGGGTTCTGGGTGAGGGAGGGATTGAGGGGGTTCTGGGTGAGGGGAGAGTATTGGGGTTCTGAGTGAGGGGAGTGTTTTGAGGGGGTTCTGGGTGAGGGAGGGATTGAGGGGGTTCTGGGTGAGGGGAGAGTATTGGGGTTCTGAGTGAGAGGGGATCAGGGGGTTCTGAGTGAGGGGAGTGTATTGAGGGGTTCTGGGTGAGGGAGGGATTGAGGGGGTTCTGGGTGAGGGGAGGGGTTTGAGGGGTTCTGGGTGACGGGATCAGGGGGTTCTGAGTGAGAGGGGATCAGGGGGTTCTAAGTGAGGGGAGTGTATTGAGGGGTTCTGAGTGAGAGGGGATCAGGGGGTTCTGAGTGAGGGGAGTGTATTGAGGGGTTCTGAGTGAGAGGGGATCAGGGGTTCTGAGTGAGGGGAGTGTATTGAGGGGTTCTGAGTGAGAGGGGATCAGGGGTTCTGAGTGAGGGGAGTGTATTGAGGGGTTCTGGGTGAGAGGGGATCAGGAGGTTCTGAGTGAGGGGAGTGTATTGAGGGGGTTCTGGGTGAGGGAGGGATTGAGGGGGTTCTGGGTGAGGGGAGGGTATTGGGGTTCTGAGTGAGCGGAGGGACTCCAGGGGGTCCTGAGCGAGAGCCCGAGGTCTCTCCACAGTTGAAAACGCCGTCTTTCTCTCCCTCAGCGGAGCCATCGTGGGTGACCGAGACTGAGACCGGAGCTGGAGGATCCCGCCGCCCGGGGAGGCGAGAGGATAGTCGTCTCGGACCCACGGAGGACAGGGGACGAGAGGGGGGTAGCCTGTGAGATACTCTGCCTGGCGTCCGGCACCCAAAGGAGCTAGATACTGTCCCCGGTGGTGGGGGCGGAGAGTGGGTAGAGTCCCCAGGAGCGTCGATTCAGTAAACACGGTCCCTGAGGGGGTGGAATTGGACTCTCAGGGCGCTGCGACGGTGACACGGTGCAGATACCGTCACCGAGGGGGTGAATACAGTCCCTGAGGGGGGTGCAGGTACATCTCCGGGGAGCGGAGACTGTCCCCAAGAGTGAGAGGGAGAAAGCACCCACCCGCAGTCCAGGAACCTCGTACCCGGGGGGGCAGGAAAATCCCCCCGTCCGCGGTCCAGCCAGCGAGACAGGAGGAGCCCTTCAGGAAGGTCCCAGGAAAGGAGGGGGAGAGAATGGAGCAGCAGCCAGAAGAGGCAGTCTCTGAGTGAGTCCTGGCGGAGGGGGGGCGTGTGAGGGTCGAGGAGTCACCGGATGGTTGTGTCTCTCTCTCTCCCCCCCCCCCCCACCCGAGGTCGCGGGATCGGGGAACGTCCGTCGGAGCGGAAGGAGGGAGGGAGCAGGAGGGCGGTGGGGGGGGGGGACGTGGGTCAGAGACAAAGGGGGGATGTGGGTGGACACCTCCCCAGGTACCGTGCCTGCCTTTTCCCCGCAACCCTTAATTCCCCCCTCCTGCCGCGCCGCAAAAGGAAAAAAAAACACCTATCTAACTGTTCCTTCAATACACCCTGTTCCTTCGATGGGTTCCTGCCCTGTGGCGTGACGCGGACGATCGTGCTCTCCCCACGACCACGGTTGGTTGTCCTTGGCGCGCTTTTCTGCATTTCCGGGCAGTGTTCTCACAAGACGGGTGATCCCCCTCCCCGGGGCGCGATCGACACTCTTCCGAGATCGTCTGCCCGGCGACGGTGGTTGACCCACCGGAGCCGGTGATCCGCGCCGGCCGCTCGTACGCCGAGCTCCTGTGCGGCTGTCGGCCCTCCGGCCCCCCTCCTCGCCGAGGCGCTTTCGCCCGCAGGACAGCTGCTGGCTGGATGCCTCCCCTCCTCGTCGCGCCCTTCTCTGCCCGCTCGGGAGACGGTTCCCGTTTTCGTGAGGCTTCCTCCGTTTCGAACGCTTCCGCGAGGTCGCCTCTCGTTCTGGGTCCCCGGGGCGACTCAGTCCTTCCCCCGCGAATCTCCGGAATCGGCCTTGTGAACCGACTCCAAACTCAGAGGCTGGTAGGGCACTACCGCGCAGAAATAGCAGCCCCCCCCCCCCCCCACCGGCCTGTTGAGTCTGTGCCAGAATATCAGTCGGCCCAGTCCCGCCGTCCTGCTCCGGGACCACTGCCCTCCCATCTGTGTACCCGTCCAAACTTCTCTCCGACATCGAAATCGACATCTCATCCACATCCACCTCTTGTGCTGGCATCTACCCCATTGATACCCCTCATAATCTCGTGTACCTCTGTCAGCTCTCCCCTCGATCTTCTACCTTCCCAGGAATGAAGTCCCAGCCTCTTCGATCTTTCCTGCTCAGCCGGGTCCCCCCAGTCCAGGCAACATCCTTGTGAATTTTAAAAACGCAAACACAGGGAACTCTGCAGATGCTGGAAATTCAAGCAACGCACATCAAAGTGGCTGGTGAACGCAGCAGGCCAGGCAGCCTCTCTAGGAGGAGGTACAGTCGACGTTTCAGTCCTGACGAAGGGTCTCGGCCTGAAACGTCGACTGTACCTCCTCCTAGAGATGCTGCCTGGCCTGCTGCGTTCACCAGCCACTTTGATGTGTGATCCTTGTGAACTTTTTTTTTTCCGGCATGCACACGCGTGCGAGTCTGTGCGTGTGCGTGCGTCCGTGATGATGTCTTTTTCATGGACTTTTACAAGGCGTGGAGCGAGAGAGACTGTGTGGCGCGCCACTCCTCAGACAGACATTCTCGCAGTATTTTTCCCCACCACATGCCAGTCAACATTTCACCCCTCCCGGCTGATCGATGCACACTTAACCATTGGCCGCCTTAATTGGATTAGCCCGTCTGGCACCAAGCCGTTGGCCCCCCCCCCCCCCCCGCCCTGGTGAATCACCGGGGCTGGACCCTCCAGCCCCCTGATCTGCGGAGGGTGCTACATGTGCTTGGCTCGCTCTCTCTTTCCTTCTGCCGTCCTTGAAGGGCCACCCTGCTCCACTGCAGGCCGAAGACTGCAGAGCGGCGCTGGAGACATGCGGTCAGCTGTGCACCGAACGGGGTTTCATTGCTGTCCCTGTCGCGGAGAGCTGTGCCTGCCCGCGGTCAAGGGGGGTGAGGGCGGTGGGGCGGCAGGTATGGCCGTTACTTTTCCCTTGCTTGCGCCCTGTCCCCGCCCCGTTTTCCCGTCTACTGTGCTGGCGACCCGACTCTTCCCAGGCTCTCCTCTATCCTAAGGGCGTTTGTGCGAATACTGCAGCTGCGTCTGCCGTCCCCCAAGCTCTCCTCCCCTCGTAGATAAACCCCTCATCGTTAAAAACTGTGCGTCCGGAATCCTCGCCTTTGAGACCCGAAGAATCTGCCCGGTTTCCATCGCAGCACCCTCCGCAGACACCCCAGTACTTCCTTACGCGGACGCCCAACTGTATTGGCCTTTGACCCCTCCCGCCCCGGATAGATAATTAAATTTTTCGAAATACGGGCTTTCCGTCGCTGGAGGGGTTGAATTTACCAGCAGGGAGGTGACGCCGTGGCTGGTGGGGCCTGGGTAAACCTTCCTTGAGCAAAGGAATCCCGGCTCCGGAGGGAACACTACGGCAGAAGGGGAGGGAGGAATTGGGAGCTGTGGGAGAGGGCGGGGGAGGAGGGTCGGAGGGAGGGAGGGAGACTACTAACGCTGTCCTCCTGCCTTTCCAGTGCCGCCGAGCCGGGGGCCAGCCGTCGGGCGGGAGAGCCCGAGCCGGAGACCCCCGTTGCGACCGGCCCTGTTCTTCCTCCCAGCCCTGCCGCCCCCACCCCTCCTCCCAGCCCCGCCTCCACACCAGTGCCCCGCTCTCCACTCTCCCCGAGCATCGTAAGTCCCGCGGCAGGGAGGGAGGGATCTGCGGGGAGGGGGGGTCCGGGGTTTAGACGCTCGAACTCTCCAGAGAACGGATATCCGGTGTGGCCGTAGCACTGCTAATTGGCAATCGTGCTTTGGCGCTAAGAATTCGGTATTTAAAGAGCGCCTGGGCGGAGCCCCCCCCCCCCGCCAAACCGTAAGATCCACTTGGGTTATCGCCCGGCGCTCTCTTCGAGTACTCGGTTCGCGGGTGGCAGTCCCGGGTCGGGGGTCGATTCTGTCCTGGGAAGTTCCAGCACTCGGGTCCGAACCGTCCCCCTCACAAAGTAGTGGGGCCCCCAGGAGTGAGGGAGGGAGGGAGTCCGTGGGAGCCGAGGGAGAAAGGGAAGGAGTCACAGGCATGAAGATGCACCCTAATCGTCATTTCTCTCTCTCCCCCTCACACCCCTCCCTCACTCTCCTTCCCGCCCCCCTCCAGCCAGCTGCCGAGCGTCAGTCGCCCACCTCCGGGACCCCCGCTCAGCCGGCGGGTGCCTCGCCTGTGCTTCGCCCCCGGAGGACCCCCCCTTTGACCCCTCGGGAACGGGTGCCGCCCAGTGTGAGTACCTGCTCAGGCCCGCTCTCGCGTGCTGTCCTCCGCTCCGAGAAATAACCGCCTCCCGTCACTACCCACTGCTCGCCAGCGACCGGGTGTCACGGAGCCGGAGAGGTGGGGGGGGGGGCAGGAGAGGGACTGCGTTATAAGGAGAGACGGGATAGAGCTGGGGAGAGGGGGTAACTCGGACGCGACACACATCAAAGTGGCTGGTGAACACAGCAGGCCAGGCAGCATCTCTAGGAAGAGGTACAGTCGACATTTCAGGCCGAGACCCTTCGTCAGGACTAACTGAAGAAAGATGGGTAGCCTCCAACCTGATGGCATGAACATTGACTTCTCTAACTTCCACTAATGCCCCACCTCCCCCTCGTACCCCATCCGTTATTTATTTATATACACACATTCTTTCTCTCTCTCTCCTTTTTCTCCCTCTGCCCCTCTCACTATACCCCTTGCCCAATCTCTGGGTTTCCCCCACTCCCCCTTTTCCTTCTCCCTGGGACTCCTGTCCTATGATCCTCTCGTATCCCTTTTGCCAATCAACTGTCCAGCTCTTGGCTCCATCCCTCCCCCTCCTGTCTTCTCCTATCATTTCGGATCTCCCCCTCCCCTTCCCACTTTCAAATCTCTCACTAACTCTTCCTTCAGTTAGTCCTGACGAAGGTTCTCAACCTGAAACGTCGACTGCACCTCTTCCTAGAGATGCTGCCTGGCCTGCTGCGTTCACCAGCAACTTTGATGTGTGTGGCTTGAATTTCCAGCATCTGCAGAATTCCTCTTGTTCTAACTCAAAGACGCGGCTCTTTGGAAGGTCAGTGCGATTGAAAAGAGTGCGGAGAAAATTTACACGGCTGTTGCCGGGACTCGAGGGCCTGAGCTGGAGGGAAAAAGTTGAGTAGGTTCGGATTTCAGGGGCAGGATGCGAGAGACAAGTCCCCTTTAAACAGATGGTGGGTCGATGGACCCTCCTGCCAGGGGGTGGCGATAGGGGCAGAGACATTCGTCCTGAGTTTAGGAGACTGGGACGGGCACATTGGATGTCAGAAAAGCGGAGGGTTATGTAGGAGGGACGGCTTCGATTGGGCTGAAAGATGAGGGAGTGGTTGGATGCTGGTAAAACAGACCTATGGGCTGGCTCGGAGGGAAGCGTGCGGCAAAAGGACTTTCGCCGAAGTTGTACCAGACGCCGGTGAGGCCCGATTTGGAGTGTCGTGTGTAGTTTTGGTCCCCCACCCACAGGAAAAGATGTCAACAGGGTTGGAAGAGTGCAGGGAAAATTTACAAGGATGTTGCCGGGAGCACAGAACGTAGAAATCTACAGCGCATTACAGGCCCTTCGGCCCACAATGTTATGCCAACCATGTAACCTACTCTAGAGACTGCCTAGAATTTCCCTGACGCAGAGCCCTCTATTTTACTAAGCTCTGTGTACCTATCTAAGAAGCTCTATTGTATCCGCCTTCACTGCCGCCACCGGCAGATTGTTCCACGTATCCACCACTCTCTGCGTAAAAAAACTTGTCCCTGACATCTCCTCTGTACCTACTTCCAACAACCTTAAAACCGCCCTCTCGTGCTAGCCATTTCAGCCCTGGGGAAAAGCCTCTGACTATCCAAACGATCAATGCCTCTCATCATCTTATACACCTCTATCAGGTCACCTCTCATCCTCCGTCGCTCCAAGGAGAAAAGGCCGAATTCGCTCAACCTATTCTCGTAAGGCGTGCTCCCCAATCCAGGCGACATCCTTGTAAATCTCCTCTGCACCCTCTCTATGGTTTCCACATCCTTCCTGTAGTGAGGCGACCGGAACTGAGCACAGTACTCCAAGTGGGGTCTGGCCTGGGTCCAATATAGCTGCAACATTATCTCTCGTCTCTTGAACTCAATCCCACAGTTGATGTATGCCTCCTTAAATACAATCACCAATCAGATCCCCGCATTCTCCAGCCCTATACCTCGTTCACCAATCAGAACACCCCTTCTCCAATCAGATCCCCTGTTCTCCAGCCTTGTTCCTCTTTCACCAATCAGACCCCCCCGTTCTCCAGCCCTGTACCTCTTTCACCAATCAGATCCCCCCATTCTCCAGCCCTGTACCTCTTTCACCAATCAGATCCCCCCATTCTCCAGCCCTGTACCTCTTTCACCAATCAGATATCTCCTTCTCCAGTCTTGTTCCTCTTTCTCCAATCAGACCCCCCGTTCTCCAGCCCTGTCTTTCTTTCACCAATCAGATCTCCCGTTCTCCAGCCCTGTACCTCTTTCACCAACCAGATCCCCACCTTCTCCAGCCCTGTACCTCGTTCACCAATCAGAACACCCCTTCTCCAATCAGATCCCCTGTTCTCCAGCCCTGTACCTCTTTCACCAATCAGATCCCCCCATTCTCCAGCCCTGTACCTCTTTCACCAATCAGATCCCCCCATACTCCAGCCCTGTACCTCTTTCACCAATCAGATCCCCCCATTCTCCAGCCCTGTACCTCTTTCACCAATCAGATCCCCCATTCTCCAGCCCTGTACCTCTTTCACCAATCAGATCCCCCATTCTCCAGCCCTGTACCTCTTTCACCAATCAGATCCCCCCATTCTCCAGCCCTGTACCTCTTTCACCAATCAGATCCCCCCATACTCCAGCCCTGTACCTCTTTCACCAATCAGATCCCCCCATTCTCCAGCCCTGTACCTCTTTCACCAATCAGATCCCCCATTCTCCAGCCCTGTACCTCTTTCACCAATCAGATCCCCCATTCTCCAGCCCTGTACCTCTTTCACCAATCAGATCCCCCCATTCTCCAGCCCTGTACCTAGTTCACCAATCAGAACACCCCTTCTCCAATCAGATCCCCTGTTCTCCAGCCTTGTTCCTCTTTCACCAATCAGACCCCCCGTTCTCCAGCCCTGTCTTTCTTTCACCAATCAGATATCTCCTTCTCCAGCCCTGTCTCTCTTTCACCAATCAGATCTCCCGTTCTCCAGACCTGTACCTCTTTCACCAACCAGATCCCCACCTTCTCCAGCCCTGTACCTCGTTCACCAATCAGAACACCCCTTCTCCAATCAGATCCCCTGTTCTCCAGCCCTGTACCTCTTTCACCAATCAGATCCCCCCATTCTCCAGCCCTGTACCTCTTTCACCAATCAGATCCCCCCATTCTCCAGCCCTGTACCTCTTTCACCAATCAGATGCCCCCATTCTCCAGCCCTGTACCTAGTTCACCAATCAGAACACCCCTTCTCCAATCAGATCCCCTGTTCTCTAGCCTTGTTCCTCTTTCACCAATCAGACCCCCCGTTCTCCAGCCCTGTCTTTCTTTCACCAATCAGATATCTCCTTCTCCAGTCTTGTTTCTCTTTCACCAATCAGATCCCCCCTCTCCAGTCCTTCCTTTGTTTCACCAATCAGAGCCCCCCTTCTCCAGCCTCGTCTCTCTCTTTCACCAATCAGCTTCCCAGCTCTTTGCTTTCATCCCTCCCCCCTCCCGACTATCCACACGATCAATGCCTCTCATCATCTTGTACACCTCTATCAGGTCACCTCTCATCTTCCGTCGCTCCAAGGAGAAAAGGCCAAGTTCACTCAACCTATTCTCATAAGGCATGCTCCCCAATCCAGGCAACATCCTTGTAAGTCTCCTCTGCACCCTCTCTATGGTTTCCACGTCCTTCCTATAGTGAGGCGACCAGAACTGAGCACAGTACTACAAGAGGGGTCTGACTGGGACTTCACTTTCTGGAACGTAGGAGAACGCGGGGAGGCTTGTCATCATCTTTTGGTGCCGTGTCATACGACGCGGGCGATCGTGGTCTCGGGACCGCGATTGTTCTCGGCGGATTTTCCTGCAGAAGCCCTTTGCCGCTGCCATCTTCTGGGCAGTGCCTTTACGAGACGGGTAACCTCCCCACCCCCGCCGGCCGTTACCAACACTCTTCGGAGACTGTCAGTGGTCGTATAGCCAGGACTCGTGATCTGCGCCGGCCGCTGGTACGACCGTCTACCGCCTGCTCCCACGGCTTCTCGCGACCCTGATCGGGGGGCTAAGCACATGCTACACTTTCCCCAGACCGGCGGAGGGAAGGTGTGGCCGGCACCTCCTTCGGTAGGGACATGTCTCCACCCGGATGCCCACCGTGAGCACCGCCTCGCTGTCCCTTAGATGGGGTTAAAAGCAAGCAGGCGTCTTCCACTGGGGTCGGGTGAGACGCGAACGAGAGGCCATGGGTTAAGGGGGAAAGGTAACAGACGTTAAAAGGGGAACTTCTTCGCTCAGGGGGTGGGGAGAGTGTGGGTCGAGCTCCCAGCGGATGCAGGCTCAATTTCAACCTTCAAGAGAATTTTAGACAGTCGTGGTCTGGCTGCAGGTCGACGAGACTCGGCGGATTAGCGGTTCGCTACAGACTAGACGGGCCGAAGGGCTTGTTTCTGTGCTGACGTCTTCTCTGGCTCCAAAGTGGGGCGGCCGTCAATTTGTTTGTCAGGCCGGCCTTTGTCGGCCAGGGCACCGAGTGCAGGGGACGGGAGGTCGCGTAAGGGCTGTACAAGACGTCGGTGAGGCCGCACTTGGAGTGCGGTGTTCGGTCTCGGTCACCCTGCTGTGGGAAAGACGCCATCGAGCCGGGAAGAACGCAGAGGGAGATTTACGAGGGTGTCGCCGGGACTGAGTTACGGAGAGAGGCCGGGCAGGTTGTGACTTCATTCCCTGGAGTGTAGGGGAGACCTTACAGGGGCGTGTTAAACCACGAGGGGCACAGATAGGGTGACTGTGCACAGATTTTCCCCCCAGGGTCAGGGGATCAAGATCCAGAGGGCACAGGTTTAAGGTGAGAGGGGGGAAAGAGATTTAATAGGGGAAACTTTTTCACCCAGAGGGTGGTCCGTCTGTGGAAGGAGCTGCCAGAGGAATTGGTCGAGGCAGTTACATTAACCACACTCGGACAGGGACATGGATAGGAAAGGTTTAGAGGGATGCGGGTGGTCTGTCTGTGGAGCAGGCTGCCGGGGGAAGTAGTCGAGGCAGGTACATTGACGACACTCAGACAGGGATACAGATAGGAAAGATTTAGAGGAATATGGGCCAAACGCAGGCAAATGGGACTGTCTTGGAAGGGGAACCTGTTTGCCTCCTTCAGGAGGCCACGTCACAGTTGTACAAGGCGTCAGTGAGACCGCACGGGGACTATTGTCGGCAGATCTGGTCAGCCGGTTACAGCAAAGGGGTGAGTAGGCCAGAGTATACAATCACGGGGACATGCCGGAACTGGGGAGTCCGAGGCGCAAGTAGATGCGGGAATGGGCTGGGAGTGTTTCCCCCGGAGTAGAGGAGGCTGGGGAGAGGTGACTGGCAGAAGTTTATAAACCCACGAGAGGAGTCAGTAACGTGGAGGATCACCGTCGAAGGAGTTTAAAACTGGAGGGTTAACGTGGGAGGGGAACGTTCATAAGGAGGTGTCCACGACAAGTGACTGCAGAGGCAACGTTAATATATATCGAGAACAATTTTGGGCACATCGTGCAAGAGAGGTTCTGCTGGCATTGGCGACAGTCCGGGGAAAGCTCAGGAAAATTATCCTAGATGTGAAAGGGTTAACGGGTGAGCGTTTGATGGCTCGGATCCTGAAGTTGCTGGAGTTCAGAAGACGGAGGGGGATTTCATTGAAACTGATCGAATGATGAATCTTCTTCGAGTTCTTCTCGAATGATGAAAGGCCTCGATAAGAGTGGATGTGGAGAGGATGTTTCCTGTAGTGGGGGAGTCTCGGACCAGAGGACACAGATAGAGTGGATGTGGAGAGGATGTTTCCTATAGTGGGGGGAGTCTCGGACCAGAGGACACAGATAGAGTGGATGTGGAGAGGATGTTTCCTGTAGTGGGGGAGTCTAGGACCAGAGGACACAGATAGAGTGGGTGTGGAGAGGATGTTTCCTGTAGTGGGGGGAGTCTCGGACCAGTGGACACAGATAGAGTGGATGTGGAGAGGATGTTTCCTGTAGTGGGGGAGTCTAGGACCAGAGGACACAGATAGAGTGGATGTGGAGAGGATGTTTCCTGTAGTGGGGGAGTCTAGGACCAGAGGACACAGATAGAGTGGGTGTGGAGAGGATGTTTCCTGTAGTGGGGGGAGTCTCGGACCAGTGGACACAGATAGAGT
Source organism: Mobula birostris (assembly GCF_030028105.1). Taxonomy (NCBI): domain Eukaryota; kingdom Metazoa; phylum Chordata; class Chondrichthyes; order Myliobatiformes; family Myliobatidae; genus Mobula; species Mobula birostris. The sequence goes on along the minus strand of NW_027278385.1, from coordinate 113,442 downwards.
GGATGTGGAGAGGATGTTTCCTATAGTGGGGGAGTCTCGGACCAGAGGACACAGATAGAGTGGATGTGGAGAGGGTGTTTCCTGTAGTGTGGGAGTCTAGGACCAGAGGACACAGATAGAGTGGATGTGGAGAGGATGTTTCCTATATTGGGGGAGTCTAGGACCAGAGGACACAGATAGAGTGGATGTGGAGAGGATGTTTCCTGTAGTGGGGGAGTCTAGGACCAGAGGACACAGATAGAGTGGGTGTGGAGAGGATGTTTCCTGTAGTGGGGGGAGTCTCGGACCAGTGGACACAGATAGAGTGGATGTGGAGAGGATGTTTCCTGTAGTGGGGGAGTCTGGGACCAGAGGACACAGATACAGTGGATGTGGAGAGGATGTTTCCTATAGTGGGGGAGTCTAGGACCAGAGGACACAGACAGAGTGGATGTGGAGAGGATGTTTCCTATAGTGGGGGAGTCTAGGACCAGAGGACACAGATAGAGTGGCTGTGGAGAGGATGTTTCCTGTAGTGAGGGGAGTCTCGGACCAGAGGACACAGATAGAGTGGATGTGGAGAGGATGTTTCCTGTAGTGGGGGAGTCTAGGACCAGAGGACACAGATAGAGTGGATGTGGAGAGGATGTTTCCTGTGGTGGGGGAGTCTAGGACCAGAGGACACAGATAGAGTGGGTGTGGAGAGGATGTTTCCTATAGTGGGGGAGTCTCGGACCAGAGGACACAGATAGAGTGGAGGTGGAGAGGATGTTTCCTGTAGTGGGGAGTCTCGGACCAGAGGACACAGATAGAGTGGATGTGGAGAGGATGTTTCCTGTAGTGGGGGAGTCTAGGACCAGAGGACACAGATAGAGTGGATGTGGAGAGGATGTTTCCTGTAGTGGGGGAGTCCAGGACCAGAGGACACAGATAGAGTGGATGTGGAGAGGATGTTTCCTGTAGTGGGGGAGTCTAGGACCAGAGGACACAGATAGAGTGGATGTGGAGAGGATGTTTCCTGTAGTGGGGGAGTCTGGGACCAGAGGACACAGATAGAGTGGATGTGGAGAGGATGTTTCCTGTAGTGGGGGAGTCTCGGACCGGAGGACACAGACAGAGTGGATGTGGAGAGGATGTTTCCTACAGTGGGGGAGTCAGGGACCAGAGGACACAGATAGAGTGGATGTGGAGAGGATGTTTCCTGTAGTGGGGGAGTCCAGGACCAGAGGACACAGCCTCAGAATGGAGGGATGTCCTTTTAGAACAGAGAAGAGGAGGAATTTCTTTAGCCAGAGGCTGGTGAATCTGTGGAATTCATTGCCACAGGCAGCTGAAGAGGCCAAGTCATTGGGTATATTTCAGGCGAAGGTTGACATATCCTCGATCGGTCGGGGCATGAAGGGATACGGGGAGGAGGGAGGAGGCAGGAGATTGGGGGCCGACAGGGACAATGGATCAGCCATGATGAAATGCCGGAACAGACTCGATGGGCCGAGTGGCCTGTTTCTGTGGCTCCTATATCTCACTGGTCTGAAGAGTGCTCACAGTAGTCCAAACGTCGCGAAGGACCCCGCCCACCCAGGGGCCGGCCGCCCCGTTCCCGTCCGGGAGGCGGCTACATATATCCCCCCCAGGACCACCAGACTGGTTGAGGGGTGATAACTGTCCCTGAACCTGGTGGAGTGGGTCCTGAGGCTCCTGTATCCCCCACTATAGGAAACATCCTCTCGACATCCACTCTATCTGTGTCCTCTGGTCCTGGAGTTTAATGAGGGGGAATCTCATTGAAACGTATCGAATGTTGAAAGGTGTAGATAGAGTGGATGTGGAGAGGATGTTTCCTGTAGTGGGGGAGTCTCGGACCAGAGGACACAGATAGAGTGGATGTGGAGAGGATGTTTCCTGTAGTGGGGGAGTCTAGGACCAGAGGACACAGATAGAGTGGGTGTGGAGAGGATGTTTCCTGTAGTGAGGGGAGTCTCGGACCAGAGGACACAGATAGAGTGGATGTGGAGAGGATGTTTCCTGTAGTGGGGGAGTCTAGGACCAGAGGACACAGATAGAGTGGATGTGGAGAGGATGTTTCCTGTAGTGGGGGAGTCTAGGACCAGAGGACACAGATAGAGTGGGTGTGGAGAGGATGTTTCCTGTAGTGGGGGGAGTCTCGGACCAGTGGACACAGATAGAGTGGATGTGGAGAGGATGTTTCCTGTAGTGGGGGAGTCTCGGACCAGAGGACACAGATAGAGTGGATGGGGAGAGGATGTTTCCTGTTGTGGGGGAGTCTCGGACCAGAGGACACACATAGAGTGGATGTGGAGAGGATGTTTCCTGTAGTGGGGGAGTCTAGGACCAGAGGACACAGATAGAGTGGATGTGGAGAGGATGTTTCCTGTAGTGGGGGAGTCTAGGACCAGAGGACACAGACAGAGTGGATGTGGAGAGGATGTTTCCTGTAGTGGGGGAGTCAGGGACCAGAGGACACAGATAGAGTGGATGTGGAGAGGATGTTTCCTGTAGTGGGGGAGTCCAGGACCAGAGGACACAGCCTCAGAATGGAGGGATGTCCTTTTAGAACAGAGAAGAGGAGGAATTTCTTTAGCCAGAGGCTGGTGAATCTGTGGAATTCATTGCCACAGGCAGCTGAAGAGGCCAAGTCATTGGGTATATTTCAGGCGAAGGTTGACATATCCTCGATCGGTCGGGGCATGAAGGGATACGGGGAGGAGGGAGGAGGCAGGAGATTGGGGGCCGACAGGGACAATGGATCAGCCATGATGAAATGCCGGAACAGACTCGATGGGCCGAGTGGCCTGTTTCTGTGGCTCCTATATCTCACTGGTCTGAAGAGTGCTCACAGTAGTCCAAACGTCGCGAAGGACCCCGCCCACCCAGGGGCCGGCCGCCCCGTTCCCGTCCGGGAGGCGGCTACGTATATCCCCCCCAGGACCACCAGACTGGTTGAGGGGTGATAACTGTCCCTGAACCTGGTGGAGTGGGTCCTGAGGCTCCTGTATCCCCCACTATAGGAAACATCCTCTCTACATCCACTCTATCTGTGTCCTCTGGTCCTGGAGTTTAATGAGGGGGGAATCTCATTGAAACGTATCGAATGTTGAAAGGTGTAGATAGAGTGGATGTGGAGAGGATGTTTCCTGTAGTGGGGGAGTCTCGGACCAGAGGACACAGATAGAGTGGATGTGGAGAGGATGTTTCCTGTAGTGGGGGAGTCTAGATGCGCTCCCTCCCGCCCCGCCATCCCTCTGCTGATCTCTCGAAGCCCGCCCGTGCCTGGGGCTTTGTTCACTCTCCTGTAGACCGCCTGACCGATACCGTGTTATCCCCCCCAATCAGGAAATCATCGGCCCGGCCTCTGATGGGCGGACAGCCGAGAGCGCGGGAACTCAGCACCCGCTCCCCGAAACGGCTGGCGTTCCAGCGGCCAGCCAGATCGACCCGTCTGCGATGGCTCCTTCCGAGATGTCCGTCCTGTGGAACCAGCTGACAGCTCTGGGAGTAAGCATTTGCATTGCTCTGCTGAACGTTTGGGCAAAGTTCAGAACTAAACTTATTATCAGAGTACAGAGTCACCACATACAACCCTGAGATTCATTTTCCTGCGGGCATACTCAGCGAAGCTATAGAATGGTAACTGTAACAGGACCAGTGAAAGATCAGAGTGCAGAGGACAACAGGCCGTGCAAATGCAAATATTAATAAATTGCAATGAATAACAAAAACATGAGATAATGAGTCCTTAAAGTGAGTCCATAGGTTTTGGGAACATTTCAGTGATGGGGCGAGTGAAGTTATCCCCTTTGGTTCAAGAGCCTGATGGTTGAGGGGTGATAACTGTCCCTGAACCTGGTGGAGTGTGTCCTGAGGCTCCTGTATCCCCCACTATAGGAAACATCCTCTCCACATCCACTCTATCTGTGTCCTCTGGTCCTGGAGTTTAATGAGGGGGGAATCTCATTGAAACGTATCGAATGTTGAAAGGTGTAGATAGAGTGGATGTGGAGAGGATGTTTTCTATAGTGGGGGGAGTCTAGGACCAGAGGACACAGATAGAGTGGATGTGGAGAGGATGTTTCCTGTAGTGGGGGAGTCTGGGACCAGAGGACACAGACAGAGTGGATGTGGAGAGGATGTTTCCTGTAGTGGGGGAGTCTGGGACCAGAGGACACAGATAGAGTGGATGTGGAGAGGATGTTTCCTGTAGTGGGGAGTCTCGGACCAGAGGACACAGATAGAGTGGATGTGGAGAGGATGTTTCCTGTAGTGGGGAGTCAGGGACCAGAGGACACAGATAGAGTGGATGTGGAGAGGATGTTTCCTGTAGTGGGGGAGTCTTGGACCAGAGGACACAGATAGAGTGGGTGTGGAGAGGATGTTTCCTGTAGTGGGGGAGTCTAGGACCAGAGGACACATAGAGTGGATGTGGAGAGGATGTTTCCTGTAGTGGGGGAGTCTAGGACCAGAGGACACAGATAGAGTGGATGTGGAGAGGATGTTTCCTGTAGTGGGGGAGTCTCGGACCAGAGGACACAGATAGAGTGGATGTGGAGAGGATGTTTCCTGTAGTGAGGGAGTCTAGGACCAGAAGACACAGCCTCAGAATAGAGGGATGTCCTTTTAGAACAGAGAAGAGGAGGAATTTCTTTAGCCAGAGGCTGGTGAATCTGTGGAATTCATTGCCACAGGCAGCTGAAGAGGCCAAGTCATTGGGTATATTTCAGGCGAAGGTTGACATATCCTCGATCGGTCGGGGCATGAAGGGATACGGGGAGGAGGCAGGAGATTGGGGGCCGACAGGGACAATGGATCAGCCATGATGAAATGCCGGAGCAGACTTGATGGGCCGAGTGGCCTGTTTCTGTGGCTCCTATATCTCACTGGTCTGAAGAGTGCTCACAGCAGTCCAAACGTCGCGAAGGACCCCGCCCACCCAGGGGCTGGCCGCCCCGTTCCCGTCTGGGAGGCGGCTACGTATATCCCCCCCAGGACCACCAGACTCAGAAAGAGTTCCTCTCCCCAAGCAGCGAGGCTGATCACCGCCTCCAGCCACCGACCCGCCCCTCCGCACCTCCGACCCCCTGCTGCCTTCTCATTTCCCAACCATTTAGTTCTCCTTCGCTCCTGTGTCCTGTAAATGATCTCCAGGCAACCTCGAACGCTGAGTTTTGAAAGCCTCCGGAACGCTCTCTGTCTTACCTGCCTCCAGTACCACCCACAAGAGGGCCCTGGCTGTTCTCTGGGTTCAAAAAAAAACTTACCCCCCCCCCCCCCACACCCCACCATCCCCTTCGAACCTTCTCCCTCCTGCCTTGAACTTCTGCTCGCTGGTATTGGCCGTCTCCACCCTGGGGGCGAAAGAGACCGTCTGCTCCTCTCACAGTCTTACAAACCCCTATCCAGTCTCCAACGCTCCAGAGAGAACAACCTGAATTTGTCCGAGCTCCCCACCCTCTCTAATCCAGGCAGCACCCTGGTGAATCCCTTTTGCACCCTCTCCAAAGCGCCCTCCCTCCCCCTGGACACACACACACCCTTCCTGTGACGGGACGACCCGTACCACAGACAGTACCCCCAGTCCGGCCCGACCGGAGTTTTATGCACTTAGAACTTAGAAGAGTACAGGACAGAAAGAGGACATTCAGCACACAATGTTATGCTGAACCGGCTAAAAAGCAAATCAGAAACATCCGGGCACTTGTCCCTCCTACCTAAAACCATGTCCCTATCCCTCCATCCTCCTCATATCCAAACGTCTCTTAAAAGCCTCGAATGTATTTGCCTTTAAACATAGAAACATAGAAAATAGGTGCAGGAGTAGGCCATTTGGCCCTTCAGAGCCTGCACCGCCATTTATTATGATCATGGCTGATCATCCAACTCAGAACCCTGTGCCTGCCTTCCCTCCATACCCCCTGATCCCCGTAGCCACAAGGGCCATATCTAACTCCCTCTTAAATATAGCCAATGAACTGGCCTCAACTGTTTCCTGTGGCAGAGAATTCCACAGATTCACCACTCTCTGTGTGAAGAAGTTTTTCCTAATCTCGGTCCTAAAAGGCTTCCCCTTTATCCTCAAACTGTGACCCCTCGTTCTGGACTTCCCCAACATCGGGAACAATCTTCCTGCATCTAGCCTGTCCAATCCCTTTAGGATTTTATACGTTTCAATAAGATCCCCCCTTAATCTTTTAAATTCCAACGAGTACAAGCCTAGTCGATCCAGTCTTTCTTCATATGAAAGTCCTGCCATCCCAGAAATCAATCTGGTGAACCTTCTTTGTACTCCCTCTATGGCAAGGATGTCTTTCCTCAGATTAGGGGACCAAAACTGCACACAATACTCCAGGTGTGGTCTCACCAAGGCCTTGTACAACTGCAGTAGTACCTCCCTGCTCCTGTACTCGAATCCTCTCGCTATAAATGTCAGCATACCATTCGCCTTTTTCACCGCCTGCTGTACCTGCATGCCCACTTTCAATGACTGGTGTATAATGACACCCAGGTCTCGTCGCACCTCCCCTTTTCCACCACCCCAGGCCGAGCATTTCAGGCATCCTCCACTCTCTGAGTAAAGAAACTTACCGCTCTCACCTTCAATGCCTGCCCCTCTGGGATTAGACATGTCAACCCTGGGGAAACAGATACTCCCCTGTCGAACTATATCTACGCCTCTCATAACCCTGTAAACCTCACTCAGATCTCCCCTCACTCCAGAGAAAACAACTCAGGTTTGTCCGGCCTCCGGTGAGAGCACAGGCCCTCCAAACCGGGCAGCATCCCAGTGAACCTGTTCTGCCCCCTCTCCGAAGCCTCGACGTCCTTCCTGTAGTGAGGCGACCAGAGATGTACGCAATATATCGATGTCGTTATAAAGAAGGCAAGACAGCGGCTGTGTTTCATTAGGAGTTAGTCAACAAATACACCCAAAAACTTCTGTAATTGTACCTGGTTGTCTGGTATGGGGGGGCGGGGGGGTTGGCTACTGCACAGGACCGAAAGAAGCTGCAGGGGGTTGTAAATCTAGTCGGCCCCACCTTGGTCACTAGCCTACAAAGTACCCAGGGTATCTTCAGGAAACGGTGTCTCAGAAAGGCAGCGTCCATTATGAAGGACCCCCCCAGCACCCAGCTCATGCCCTTTTCTCACCGTTACCATCAGGTAGGGGGTACAGAAGCCTGAAGGCACACACTCAGCGATTCAGGAACAGCTTCTTCCCCTCTGCCATCCGATTCCTAAATGGACTTTGAACTCCTGGACACAACCTCACTTTTTAATATATATATATTATTTCTGGTGTTTTTGCATGATTCTTAATCTATTCAATATACGTAATTAAGTTACTTATTTATTATAAGCAACGCACATCGGGGTTGCCGGTGAACGCAGCAGGCCAGGCAGCATCTGTTGGAAGAGGTACAGTCGACATTTCGGGAACCGAAGGAACTACAGGTGGGGGGCAGCGGGAGGTGGTTTCACTGAACTCCCGTCGGAGAGAAGATTTAAACCTCTTCCGTGTAGGCGTCGCCGGGGAAGGGGCTTCGCAGCAGTGAATCTAAAAACGCAGACACGAGGAAATCTTCCTCCTCCAGTACATGTTGCCTGGCCTGCAGCAACTCTTATGTGTGTTGCTTATAATAAGTAACTCAATTACGTATATTGAATAGATTAAAAATCGTGCAAAAAAAAAACAGAAATGAAATTCCAGCATCTGCAGATTTCCTTGTGTTTGCGTTTACTCATTTATTATCATTCCTAATTTTTTTTTTCTCTTTGGGATTATGTATCGCACTGAACTGCTGCTGCTCGGTTAACAAGTTCCACGTCCCACGCCGGTGATGATAAACCTGGTTCTCATTCTGACCCCCCCCCCCCCCCCCCCCCCAGATGTGGCCAGAGTTTATATAACGAGTCGCAATGTAACCTGCTGACCTTTGAACTCGAGAGCCCCCCCCCCCCCGGCAACTAAAAGCACGCGCCCCGTCTGCCCTCTGAACCGCCTCATGGGCCGGTACAGCAGCGAGAGTTCCTGCCTCGCGCACTCCACGTCCTGGGCCTCCGCACGCACACCTCCTGCCCCCACTTTACGTCTGGCCTCGCAGTCCTCCGCGGGAGGCCCCGTAGCTAACAGCCGCCCCCTTTGCCTTTCGCTCCAGGCCATGCAGATCTTGCTGGGGCTGATCCAGCTGGTCTTCGGCGTGCCGCTGTCCGTGTCCATGGTCTACTCGGTGGCCGGGAGGTCGTCTCCTTCTGGACCGGATTCTGGGTCAGTGCGCCGGTCGAGCGCCGCGGGGCTCGCGTTCCTTCCTTCGCGGGGGAGAGACTCTGCAAGATTTGACGGTCGGTCTTTTACCAATCTTCGCCTCCCCCGCTGCCAGGGTGAGGCTGAGGCCACAACCTCGAGGGGGCGGGCCCCGTGACCCGTCACGTCTGCATCCGACTGTCCGTGCCATCGCGCTCTGCTCCCCCCCCACATGCCTGTCGGAAGACCCCCTTCAACACCTCGATCGTAGCTGCCTTCTCCCACCTCTCTCCATAGAACCATAGAAACTACAGCACAGAAACAGGCCTTTTGGCCCTTCTTGGCTGTGCTGAACTATTTTCTGCCTAGTCCACTGACCTGCACACGACCATATCCCTCCATACAACTCCCATTCATGTATCTGTCCAATTTATTCTTAAATGTTAAAAAAGAACCCGCATTTACCACTTCGTCTGGCAAGCTCATTCCATACTCCCACCACTCTCTGTGTGAAGAAGCCCCCCCTAATGTTCCCTTTAAACTTTTCCCCCCTCACCCTAAACCCATGTCCGCTGGTTTTTTTCTCCCCTTGCCTCAGTGGAAAAATCCTGCTTGCATTCACTCTATCTATACCCATCATAATTTTATATACCGCTATCAAATCTCCCCTTATTCTTCGACGCTCCAGGGAATAAAGTCCTAACCTATTCAACCTTTTTCTGTAACTGAGTTTCTCACGTCCCGGCAACATCCTTGTAAACCTTCTCTGCACTCTTTCAACCTATTTATATCCTTCCTGTAATTTGGTGACCAAAACTGAACACAATACTCCAGATTCGGCCTCACCAATGCCTTATACAACCTCATCATAACATTCCAGCTCTTATACTCAATACTTTGATTAATAAAGGCCAATCTCTGCACAGAAGGAACTCGCCCCTCGCATCCCCTTTAAACTCTCGCCTCCCCCACCTCAAACCTCCGCCCTTCCCTCCCTCCCCCCCCCCTTCCCTGGGGAAGTACCACCCTGGGGAGAGAAAGGCTGTGTTGCCAATGCCTCTTGTGATCTTACAAAACCTCTGTCCGGTCCCCCCTCAGCCTCGACCGCTCCAGAGAAAATAACCCGAGTCTGTCTGACCACTCCACCCTCTCTAATCCAGGCAGCACCCTGGTGAACCCCTTCTGCACCCTCTCCAAACCCCTCCCCTCCCCCGCCCAACCCCACACCCCTCCTGTAACGGGACGTCCCAAACCACACACAGTCTGGCCGGCCCGACTGGAGTTTTATACAGCGACCTCCGGGCTTTTGTGCTCCCCGTCCTTCCTTCCCGCCCTGCCTCCCCGCGCGGGCCACTCTCGGGAGAGCTGCGGACTTGGACCCCGAGGTCCCTCTGTTCGCGAGTGCTCCTGGGTGCGACCTGTGACCCTTCCCCTTGGCACCGGACGCCCACCTCACACCTACCGAGGTGAGGCCACGAGGTGATAGCCCACCCCCCCGTCCGCTCCTGAGAGGGGACAGTCCCACCCGGCGGCTGAGGAGATGGGATGAGGAGGGGTAGGAGGCGGGGCGGGGGCCGAACGTCCGGCCGGAACCTGCCGGCCTGCGGTCTGCTTCACCGCTCTCGTCTCTTCTTTCAGTTCATCGTCTCGGGTGGCTTCGCAATTTTGCTCAAGAGACAACCCACGAGGTGGAACGTAAGTGAGGGTCACCGCAGCATGGGGTGACGCGGCGGACGGCGGTGTTCCCTGCTCCAGTTCAGGGTGGGGGGGGCACGCTCAGAGTCTCCACACCCTCCCCAAACACACACGGATTCACTTAGATAGCATTACGGAGACTGGGTCCCCCAGTCCCCCGACACTCCCCACTGTTCACGGTGTGTGTCCGACCCTCGTACGCCGAGGTCCCCCCGTCCCTCGACACTCCCCACCGTTCACGGTGTGTGTCCCACCCTCGTACGCCGAGGTCCCCCCGTCCCTCGACACTCCCCGCCGTTCACGGTGTGTGTCCTACCCCCCTCCGCCGAGGTCCCCCTGTCCCTCGACACTCCCCACCGTTCACGGTGTGTGTCCTACCCCCGTCCGCCGAGTCCCCCTGTCCCTCGACACTCCCCACCGTTCACGGTGTGTGTGTCCTATCCCCATCCGCCGAGGTCCCCCCCCGTGTCTCAACACTCCCCACCGTTCACGGTGCGTGTCCGACCCTCGTACGCCCAGGTCCCCCGTCCCTCGACACTCCCCACTGTTCACGGTGCGTGTCCTACCCTCGTACGCCCAGGTCCCCCGTCCCTCGACACTCCCCACCGTTCACGGTGTGTGTCCTACCCCCGTCCGCCGAGTCCCCCTGTCCCTCGACACTCCCCACCGTTCACGGTGCGTGTCCGACCCTCTTACACCGAGGTCCCCCCCCGTGTCTCGACACTCCCCTCCGTTCACGCTGTGCGTGTCCTACCCCCATCCGCCGAGGTCCCCCCCGTGTCTCGATACTCCTCACCATTCACGGTGCATGTCCCACCCTCGTACGCCAAGGTACCCCCGTCCCTCGACACTCCCCACCGTTCACGGTGCGTGTCCCACCCTCGTACGCCGAGGTCCCCTGTCCCTCGACACTCCCCACCGTTCACGGTGTGCGTGTCCTACCCACATAGTGCGCGTTCTCCGCACTAATTCCTTGGACTATGGGCAAAGAAGTGGCAGGCAGAATATAGTATCAAGAAGTGTATTGTCATTCTCCTTGGTAGAAAGAATAAAGACACGGACTATTTTCTGAAAATGGGGAGAAAATTCACAAATCTGAGGTGCGAAGGGACTTGTGCAGGATTCCCTGAAGGTTAATTTGCAGGTTGAGTCGGTGGTGAGGAAGGCAGATGGAGTGTTAAGATTCATTTCAAAGAGGACTAGAATATATAAGCAAGGATGTAACGTTGGGGATATATAGGGTACTGGTCGGTCTGGAGTACTGTGAGCAGTTTTGGGCCCCTTAACGAAGAGAAGATGTGCTGGCTTCGGAGGAAGTCCGTGAGGGTGATCCCGGGAAGGGAAAGGGCTAACGTACGAGGAGCGTCTGGTGGCTCCGGGCCTAAACTCGCTGGAGTTCAGAAGAACCGGTGGGGGATCTCTCTCTCTCGCTCTCTCTCTCTCTCGCTCTCTCTCTCTCTCTCTCTCTCTCGCTCTCTCGCTCTCTCGCTCTCTCTCTCTCTCTCTCTCTCTCACTCACTGGAAGCTATCGAGTGTTGGTCGGCCGGGAGAGAGTGGATGTGGCTATGGAGAGGATGTTTCCGATGGAGGGGGAGTCTTGGACCAGAGGGCACAGCCAGAAAACACTGAGGCGTCCCTTTGTGACAGAGAAGAAGGGGGATTTTGTCGGCCGGAGTGTCTGTGGAATTCATTGTCACGGACAGCTGCGGAGGCCGAGTCGGGCTGAGCCTTTCAACATTCGGACGGCTTCAGTCAAATCCCCTCCTTTATTCTTCTGAAGTGGAGCACGTATGGGCCCAGAGCCAGCAAGTGCTGTTCGTGCGTTAACCCTCCCACTTCCGGAGTCACCCTCGTGATCCTTGAAGGTCCAAGTGATCGGAGTAGGCACGCGGCGTGTACACCGCCCGGATTTGTCCTCTCCGGGGAGCCACGGAACCGCTACTTCGAGTCGCTGCCGTCAGGGAGCCGCTGGGTCCCGTTGCTCTCAGATGTCGTCGAACTTCTGAGACTTGTAATTCATATTAAACTCAGAACGTAGAAATCTGCAGCACGTCACAGGCCCTTCGGCCCACAAACTTTGTGCTGACCAGTTAACCCACTCTAGAAGCTGCCTAGAATTTCTCTACTGCATTGCCCTCAATTTCCCTAAGCTCCATGTACCTATCTAAGAGGCTCTTAAAAGACCCTATCGTATCTGCCTCCACCACCGCCGGCAGCCCATTCCACCACTCCCTGTGTGAAAAACCTACCCCTGACATCCCCCTTGTACCTATTTCCAATCATCTTAATTGACAATAAACTGAACTGGTCAAAGAACTCGGAGGCTGTCTACAAGAAGGGTCAGGGCCGTCTCTATTTCCTGAGGAGACTGAGGTCCTTTAACATCTGCCGGACGATGCTGAGGATGTTCTACGAGTCTCTGGTGGCCAGTGCTATCATGTTTGCTGTTGTGTGCTGGGGCAGCAGGCTGAGGGTAGCAGACACCAACAGAATCAACAAACTCATCCGTAAGGCCAGTGATGTTGTGGGGATGGAACTGGACTCTCTCACGGTGGTGTCTGAAAAGAGGATGCTGTCCAAGTTGCATGCCATCTTGGACAATGTCTCCCATCCACTACATAATGTACTGGTTGGGCACAGGAGTACATTCAGCCAGAGACTCATTCCGCCGAGATGCAGCACGGAGCGTCATAGGAAGTCATTCCTGCCTGTGGCCATCAAACTTTACAGCTCCTCCCTTGGAGGGTCAGACACCCTGAGCCAATAGGCTGGTCCTGGACTTATTTCCTGGCATAATTTACATATTACTATTTAATTATTTATGGTGCAACTGTAACAAAAACCAATTTCCCCCAGGATCAATAAACATAGAAACATAGAAAATAGGTGCAGGAGTAGGCCATTCGGCCCTTCGAGCCTGCACCGCCATTTATTATGATCATGGCTGATCATCCAACTCAGAACCCCGCCACAGCCTTCCCTCCATACCCCCTGACCCCCGTAGCCACAAGGGCCATATCTAACTCCCTCTTAAATATAGCCAATGAACTGGCCTCAACTGTTTCCTGTGGCAGAGAATTCCACAGATTCACCACTCTCTGTGTGAAGAAGTTTTTCCTAATCTCGGTCCTAAAAGGCTTCCCCTCTATCCTCAAACTGTGGCCCCTCGTTCTGGACTTCCCCAACATCAGGGACAATCTTCCTGCATCTAGCCTGTCCGATCCCTTCAGGATTTTATACGTTTCAATAAGATCCCCCCTCAATCTTCTAAATTCCAACGAGTACAAGCCCAGTTCATCCAGTCTTTCTTCATATGAAAGTCCTGCCATCCCAGGAATCAATCTGGTGAACCTTCTTTGTACTCCCTCTATGGCAAGGATGTCTTTCCTCAGATTAGGGGACCAAAACTGCACACAATACTCCAGGTGTGGTCTCACCAAGGCCTTGTACAACTGCAGTAGTACCTCCCTGCTCCTGTACTCGAATCCTCTCGCTATAAATGCCAGCATACCATTCGCCTTTTTCACCGCCTGCTATACCTGCATACCCACTTTCAATGACTGGTGTATAATGACACCCAGGTCTCGTTGCACCTCCCCTTTTCCTAATTGGCCACCATTCAGATAATAATCTGTTTTCCTATTTTTGCCACCAAAGTGGACAACTTCACATTTATCCACATTAAATTGCATCTGCCATGAATTTGCCCACTCACCCAACCTATCCAAGTCACTCTGCATCCTCTTAGCATCCTCCTCACAGCTAACACTGCCGCCCAGCTTCGTGTCATCCGCAAACTTGGAGATGCTGCATTTAATTCCCTCATCCAAGTCATTAATATATATTGTAAACAACTGGGGTCCCAGCACTGAGCCTTGCGGTACCCCACTAGTCACCAATAAGGTATGACTATGACTTAAAACGGTGTCTCCTCGTGTCAGCCATTTCAGCCCTGGGGAAAAGCCTCTGGCAATCCACATGGTCGGATATTGTACTCTTTCAGTTGTATGTTGTGTCCTCGCCTGTTCTTCCTCGTTCCCGATTGGCGGGATGTGGTTTGGGGTTTGGTGTCCTTGCTGATGTTTCTCTTGATGGGGGTTTACGGTTACTGTTCTTGTGCGAGAGAGAGGGGTTGAGGTGGAGGGGCGGTTTTGAGGTTTGCGAGTTCTTGTGTCTGTTTCTTTTCATGAAGGAGGGGGGTTGCCTGGGGGGTGGAGGGATGGGATTGATATCTTTCGTTCATCTACCTCTGAGATCTTCTTTATTTTATGGCTATCTGGAGAAGACGAGTTTCAGAGTTGTACTCTACATAAATACTTCGATAATAAATTGAACCTGTGGACAGAGAAAACCATGGCGGCCGTTCAGAGAAAACGATCAACCCCCAACACACAACAACAAAAAAAACAAATCTCACAAATGGCGACCCAGCCTTCAACCCGCCCCCCGCCCAACCCGGAAAGAAAAGTCAAACATACAGCAGAAACGCCGGACGCCAAACCCCAGACTGGCTTTGGACAAAGTATTTACAGGTTGCGTAAAAACGACGGCAAGGAAGAGCAGGAGAAAACACAAGAGTACAAGAAAAATTACACTCGAAACTGACGGAGTCCAATTTGAGTGACAGTCCGCAGACCAGAGAACTTTCGAAACATCCTCCCACAGGATCGAGGGAGAAAGAGAGAGACCCCGCGAACGCCAAGGCCTTCACCCGGGAGTAACGAGCAAGAGGCCGGTAGCGCTGAACCCTCGCCCGCCTTCCGCATTCGCCTCGAGGCCTCAGTCGGCGAGAAATCGGGGCCGCTCGCCGCCTCGAATCTTCTCCGTCTCCAAGCTGTGAAATCGCAGGCTGCAACAGTCCCAGAAGCACATTTAAGACAAAACGAAGACGTAGAAGAAGTGAAATAAACTATTTCCGGTTCTGAACAATAAGCTTCTGCAGCCTCTCCACTGTCAGCACATCCTTTCTAAGTTAAGGGGCCCAAAAACTGCTCACAACTTTTCTAATTTCTAAGTTAAAACTAATTTCTCAGTGAAGCCTCACCAGTGCTTCATAAAGCCTCAGCATCACATCTTTTAATTTGAAGGGGAGGTTGACGAGTTGCATAAGAACATCAGAAATAGGAGCAGGGGTTGGCAATCCGGCCCATCGAGCCTGCCCCGCCATTCAATAAGATCATGGCTGATCTGTCCGTGAACTCAGCTCCACCTGCCTGCCTTTTCCCCATAACCTTTAAACCCCTTACTATGTAAAAACTTCTCTTAAATGGTTCTTAAATATATTTAGTGAGGAAGCCTCAACTGCTTCCCTGGGCAGAGAATTCCACAGATTCACCACTCTCTGGGAAAAACAGTTTCTCCTCATCTCCGTCCTAAATCTTCTCCCCTGAATCTTGAGACAATGTCCCCTAGTTCTAGTCTCACCTACCAATGGGAACAACTTTCCTACTTCTATCTTACCTATCCCTTTCAAAATCTTGTATGTTTCTATCAGATCCCCTCTCATTCTTCTGAACTCCAGAGAGTATAGTCCCAGGCTCTTCTCGTAGGTTAACCCCTTCATCCCTGGAATCAACCTGGTGAAACTCCTCTGCACTGCCTCCAAAGTCAGTATATCCTTCCTCAAGTATGGAGACCGGAACTGCACACAGTACTCCAGGTGCAGCCTCACCAGTACCCTGTATAGTTGCAGCATAACCTCCCTGCTCTTAAATTCAATCCATATACAAGCATATAACAATTACAGCACGGAAACAGGCCATCTCGGCCCTTCTAGTCCGTGCTGAACGCTTACTCTCACCTAGTCCCACCAACCTGCACTCAGCCCATAACCCTCCATTCCTCTCCTGTCCAATTTAACTTTAAATGACAACATGGAACCTGCCTCAGCCACTTCTGGAAGCTCGTTCAACACAGCTACCACTCTCTGAGTAAAGAAGTTCCCCCTTGTGTTACCCCTAAACTTTTGCCCTTTATCTCTCAACTCATGTCCTCTCGATTAAATCTCCCCCACTCTCAATGGAAAAAACCTGTCCACGTCAACTCTATCTATCCCCCTCATAATTTTAAACACCTCTATCAAGTCAATAGACAATAGGTGCAGGAGTGGGCCATTCAGCCCTTCGAGCCAGCACCACCATTCACTGTGATCATGGCTGATTATCCACAATCAGTATCCAGTTCCTGCCTTATCCCCATAACCTTTGATTCTGCTATCTTTAAGAGCTCTATCCATCTCCTTCTTGAAAGCATCCAGACACTTGGCCTCCACAGCCTTCTCGGGCAGAGCATTCCATATATCCACCACTCTCTGGGTGAAAAAGTTTTTCCTCAACTCCGTTCAAAATGGCCTACCCCTTATTCTTAAACTGTGGCCTCTGGTTCTGGACTCCCCCAACATCAGGAACATGTTTCCTGCCTCCAGCGTGTTCAATCCCTTAATAATCTTGTATGTTTCAATCAGATCCCCTCTCATCCTTCTAAATTCCGGTGTATACAAGCCCAGTCGCTCCAATCTTCCGACATATGACAGTCCCACCATCCCGGGAATTAACCTCGTGAACCTGCGCTGCACTCCCTCAATAGCAAGAATGTCCTTCCTCAAATTTGGAGACCAAAACTGCACACAGTACTCCAGGTGTGGTCTCACCAGGGCCCATAACAGCTGCAGAAGGACCTCTTTGTTCCTATACTCAATTCTCCTTGTTATGAAGGCCAACATGCCATTAGCTTTCTTCACTGCCTGCTGTACTTGCATGCTTGCTTTCAGTGACTGATGTACAAGAACATCTAGATCTCGTTGTGCTTCCCCTTTTCCTAACTTGACTCCATTAAGATAATAATCTGCCTTCCTGTTCTTGCCGCCAAAGTGGATAACCTCACATTTATCCACATTAAACTGCATCTGCCATACATCTGCCCACTCACCCAGCCTGTCCAAGTCACCCTGCATTCTCATAACATCCTCCTCACATTTCACACTGCCACCCAGCTTTGTGTCATCTGAAAATTCCAATAGCATTGCCAGGCAAGATTTTCGCAGGGGCAAACGTAGCTGCCTGTGACACTCTTTATCTCGTGCCTCCATCTATCCTCAAATCTCTTCTCTCATATAACCATATAACAATTACAGCACGGAAACAGGCCATCTCGGCCCTTCTAGTCCGTGCCGAACTCTTACTCTCACCTCGTCCCACTGACCTGCACTCAGCCCGCAACCCTCCATTCCTTTCCTGTCCGTATATCTATCCAATTTAACTTTAAACGACAACATCGAACCTGCCCCAACCACTTCTCGTTCCACACAGCCTCCGCTCTCTGAGTAAAGAAGTTCCCCCTCGTGTCACCCCTAAACTTTTGCCCCTTAACTCTCAACTCATGTCCTCTTGTTTGAATCTCCCCCACTCTCAATGGAAAAAGCCTATCCACGTCAACTCTATCTATCCCCCTCATAATTTTAAACACTTCCATCAAGTCCCCCCTCAACTTTCTACGCTCCAAAGAGTAAAGACCTAACTTGTTCAACCTTTCTCTGTAACTTAGGAGATGAAACCCAGGCAACATTTTAGTAAATCTCCTCTGTACTCTCTCAATTTTATTAACATCTTTCCTATAATTCGGTGACCAGAACTGTACACAATACTCCAAATTTGGCCTTAAAAATGCCCTATACAATTTCAACATTACATCCCAACTCCTATACTCAATGCTCTGATTTACAAAAGCCAGCATACCAAAAGCTTTCTTCACCACCCTATCCACATGAGATTCCACCTTCAGGGAACTATGCACCATTATTCCTAGATCCCTCTGTTCTGCTGCATTCTTCAATGCCCTACCATTTACCATGTATGTCCTATTTTGATTAGTCCTACCAAAAATGTATCACCTCACATTTATCAGCATTAAACTCCTTTCAGCCCACTCTTCTAACTGGTCTAAAATCTCTCTGCAAGCTTTGAAAACCTACTTCATTATCCGCATGAAAAACAGATGTGTTTTTTTTTAAAAAAAATAAAAAGAATATTGAAAAAAATAACCTTGAATGTATTTGCCTCCACCACCACCTCAGGCCAAGCATTCCAGGCATCCATAACTCTCTGAGTAAAAAACTTACTCCTCACACCTACCCCCTCTCCCCTTCAATGCCTGCCCCTCTGGGATTAGGCATTTCAAACCTGGGTAACAGATACTCCCCTGTCGACTATATCTATTTCTCTCATGATCTTCTAAACCTCTCTCAGATCTCCCCTCACTCCAGAGAAAACAACCCAAATTTATCCAGCCTCTGGTGAGAGCGCACGCCCTCCAAACCGGGCAGCATCCCGGGGAACCTCTTCTGCCCCCTCTCCGAAGCCTCGTGGTCCTTCCTCCAGTAGGAAAAACAGAACTGTACACAATACTCCAAATTTGGCCTCACCAATGCCTTGTCCAATTCCAACATTACATCCCTCCGGCAGTGCAGGCCAGCATTCCCTTTGCCTCTGTAATGACCCGTTGTACCTGCGAGGTTCCCGATTAGTCGGGGCACCGGCGGTTCCGGAGGGGAAGGCGGGGAGAACGGGGGGTTGCGAGGGACCGGGCATCGGCCGCGGTGGGCTGATGCGGTCTGACCGTCCATCTCTGCCCCGCCCTTCCCTCAGGTGAAGGCCGGCGTCGTCACCAGCGGGGTGAGCTTGGCGGCCGCCGCCATCGCCATCGTCATCTACTCCGTCTCGCTGCTCTTTATGCCACCCCCGGAGCTGGTCTACTTCTCCGTGAGTACCGCGTGGCGCAAGTGATTCCGGGGCCCTGTGGGGAGCGCCTGGCGGCTCCGGGCCTCTGCTCACTGGAGTTCAGAAGAATGAGGTGACGGAATGGATGTGGAGAGGATGTTTCCTGTGCTGGGGTAGTCTAGGACCAGAGGACACAGATAGAGTGGATGTGGAGAGGATGTTTCCTGTAGTGGGGGAGTCTAGGACCAGAGGACACAGATAGAGTGGATGTGGAGAGGATGTTTCCTGTGCTGGGGTAGTCTCGGACCAGAGGACGCAGATAGAGTGGATGTGGAGAGGATGTTTCCTGTAGTGGAGGAGTCTGGGACCAGAGGACACAGATAGAGTGGATGTGGAGAGGATGTTTCCTGTAGTGGTGGAGTCTCGGACCAGAGGACACAGATAGAGTGGATGTGGAGAGGATGTTTCCTGTAGTGGGGGAGTCTGGGACCAGAGGACACAGATAGAGTGGATGTGGAGAGGATGTTTCCTGTAGTTGGGGAGTCTAGGACCAGAGAACACAGATAGAGTGGATGTGGAGAGGATGTTTCCTACAGCGAGGGGAGTCTAGGACCAGAGGACACAGATAGAGTGGATGTGGAGAGGATGTTTCCTGTAGTGGGGGAGTCTCGGACCAGAGGACACAGATAGAGTGGATGTGGAGAGATGTTTCCTGTAGTTGGGGAGTCTAGGACCAGAGAACACAGATAGAGTGGATGTGGAGAGGATGTTTCCTGTAGTGGGGGAGTCTGGGATCGGAGGGACACGGATAGAGTGGATGTGGAGAGGATGTTTCCTGTAGTGGGGGAGTCTCGGACCAGAGGACACAGATAGAGTGGATGTGGAGAGGATGTTTCCTGTAGTGGGGGAGTCTCGGACCAGAGGACACAGATAGAGTGGATGTGGAGAGGATGTTTCCTGTAGATGGGGGAGTCTCGGACCAGAGGACACAGATAGAGTGGATGTGGAGAGGATGTTTCCTGTAGTGGAGGAGTCTCGGACCAGAGGACACAGATAGAGTGGATGTGGAGAGGATGTTTCCTATAGTGGGGGAGTCTAGGACCAGAGGACACAGATAGAGTGGATGTGGAGAGGATGTTTCCTATGGTGGGGGAGTCTAGGACCAGAGGACACAGATAGAGTGGATGTGGAGAGGATGTTTCCTGTAGTGGGGGAGTCTAGGACCAGAGGACACAGATAGAGTGGATGTGGAGAGGATGTTTCCTGTAGTGGGGGAGTCCTGGGACCAGAGGACACAGATAGAGTGGATGTGGAGAGGATGTTTCCTGTAGTTGGGGAGTCTAGGACCAGAGAACACAGATAGAGTGGATGTGGAGAGGATGTTTCCTGTAGTGGGGGAGTCTAGGACCAGAGGACACAGATAGAGTGGATGTGGAGAGGATGTTTCCTATAGTGGGGGGAGTCTAGGACCAGAGGACACAGATAGAGTGGATGTGGAGAGGATGTTTCTGTACTGGGGGAGTCTAGGACCAGAGGGACACAGCTAGAGTGGATGTGGAGAGGATATTTCCTGTAGTGGGGGAGTCTCAGACCAGAGGACACAGATAGAGTGGATGTGGAGAGGATGTTTCCTGTAGTGGGGGAGTCTCGGACCAGAGGACACAGATAGAGTGGATGTGGAGAGGATGTTTCCTATAGTGGGGGAGTCTAGGACCAGAGGACACAGATAGAGTGGATGTGGAGAGGATGTTCCTCATCTCGGTCCTAAAAGGCTTCCCCCTTATCCTCAAACTGTGACCCCTCGTTCTGGACTTCCCCACATCGGGAACAATCTTCCTGCATCTAGCCTGTCCAATCCCTTTAGGATTTTATACGTTTCAATAAGATCCCCCCTCAATCTTCTAAATTCCAACGAGTACAAGCCTAGTCGATCCAGTCTTTCATCATATGAAAGTCCTGCCATCCCAGGAATCAATCTGGTGAACCTTCTTTGTACTCCTTGTATGGCAAGGATGTCTTTCCTCAGATTAGGGGACCAAAACTGCACACAATACTCCAGGTGTGGTCTCACCAAGGCCTTGTACGAGGCAGAGGTTGACAGATTCTCGATCGGCCGGGGCATGAAGGGATACGGGGAGAACAGAGTTGAGAGGGATAGTAAATCAGCCATCATGGAATGGCCCAAATCTTGCTCTCGGTTTTCTCAGCCTGCCTGCTGGGGGAAAGTGAATGCTGTCTGCGCCTGCTGGTCCTGTTGGAAGAGACGTCCCAGCTCCCTCCCCCTCTCTCTCTCTCTCTTTTCCTCGACAGGCCACCACCTTCTCTCTGACCATCGGCCTGCTGCTCTTCACCCTGCTGGAGATGGCTTGGCCTCCATCGTGGCCATTGGCTTAACAGCTACAAGCGCCTGTTCCTGTTCGAGAGCACCTACACCATCCTGGTAAGGAGGAAGCGCCTTAGCCCCCCCCCCCCCCACCGCGTTCCCCTCCGTCCCTCGGTAGGAAATGGGTTCGCGGTGTATCTCTGTCTCTCTCTCAACCTTACTGTCCACGTACCTGTCCAAGTGGCGATTAAACGCTGAAATTACACCTGCCTCTCGCACCTCGTTCCACACGCACCATCATCTGTGAGTGGGGGCAAATGCCCCTTTTAAATCTCCCCTCCCTCCCTCACCTTACATTGAGACTCCCCCACCCTGGTGGAAGCAGGTAGGACCCCCTTCCCCAGGTCCCCCTTCCCCCTCCACGTCTCACTCCTCTCCTCTTTCCCGTCTCTCTCTCCCCTGCCATTATGTGTGTCTGCCTCTCCCTTCTCCCTCCCGATCTGTCTGACTCTCTCTCTCTCCTCTCTCCCATCTTTCTCTTTTCTTCTTTCCCACCTTTCCCCCTTTCCCACGTCTCTATCTCTCTGCCCTTTCCCTCATCTTTCTCTCTCTTCCTTCCTTTCTCTCGCTCCCACCTTTTTCTTTCTTTCCCTCTCTCCTTTTCTCTCTCTTCTCCCTCCCACCTCTCTCTCCCTCTCTCTCCCTCCCTCTCTCCTGTCTCTCTCTCTTGCTCTTCCTTCCTTTCTCATTCCATGGACTGACCACCCTACGCCCCCCCCCCCCACCCTTACCCGCCCAACCCCTCTCCGTATCTCAGTCCCTCCAGTCCCGACAACATCGCCGTGAAACTCCGTCTGAACTCCTTCCGGCTCGGTGGCATCTTTCCCACAGCCGGGCGGCCAAAACCGAGCACAGTCCCTTCGATGTCTTGTACAACTGCGACGTGACCTCCCGTCTCCTGTACTCGGTGCCCTGGCCGACGAACACGAAGGCCGGCGTGACAAACACCTTCTTCACCAGCCTGTCTCCTTGTCCCATAATCTCCCAACTTTAATACTTCCAAATCAGTGCCCGTCTGGCTACTGTGGGGAAAAGGAACGTCTAACAACCCACCTTATTAGTCACAGTCATACTTTCTTGATCCTGAGGGAAATTGGTTTTCGTTACAGTTGCACCATAAATAATAAATAGTAATAGAACCATAAATAGTTAGATAGTAATATGTAAATTATGCCAGGAAATAAGTCCAGGACCAGCCTATTGGCTCAGGGTGTCTGACCCTCCAAGGGAGGAGTTGTAAAGTTTGATGGCCACAGGCAGGAATGACTTCCTATGACGCTCCGTGTTGTATCTCGGAGGAATGAGTCTCTGGCTGAATGTACTCCTGTGCCCAACCAGTACATTATGTAGTGGATGGGAGACATTGTCCAAGGTGGCATGCAACTTGGACAGCATCCTCTCTTCAGATGCCAATTTTGACGCCTTTAATGAGCTGAGAAAGCTCTGCCAGCTGACTCCGCGCCAGGGCAAACAGTCCCAGCCCCTGCGCTGAACAGAGAGGAGTGCAGCACAGAAACAGGCCGTCCGGCCCACAGTGTTGCGCTGACCCAGCTGAAAAGCAAATCGAAAATGCCCCAACCCCATCCCTCTCTCCATCTCCCTGACATCTATGCACTTATCCAAACGTTTCTTAAAAGCCTCTAATGTAATTGCCGCTACCACCAGACCAGGCAGAGCACTCCAGGCATCTACCACTCTCTGATGAGTAAAAAAACTTGCCCCTCGCATCCCCCTTTAGAACCTACCCCCTCTCACCTTCAATGCCTGCCCCCTGGTATGAGACATGTCAACCCTGGGGAAACAGATACTCCTCTGTCCACTCTATCTACGCTTCTCATAATCTTGTAAACCTCTCTCAGATCTCCCCTCACTCCAGAGAAAACAACTCAGGTTTGTCCGGCCTCTGGTGAGAGCACAGGCCCTCCAAACCGGGCAGCATCCCAGAGAACCTCTTCTGCCCCCTCTCCGAAGCCTCGACGTCCTTCCTGTAGTCGGGTGACCAGAACTGCCTGCAGTTCCCCAGGTGTGGCCCAACCAGAGTTTGATCAAACTCTCAGGTCCGATCGTGCTGTGCCCTGTGGCACGACGCAGGTCTTCCCGTGACCGCGACTGTCCTCGGCAAATTTTTCTACAGAAGTGGTTTGCCTTCGCCTCCTTCTGGGCAGTGCCTTTACAAGACGGGCAACCCCACCCTGCCCGCCCCAGCCATTATCAATACTCTTCAGAGATTGTCTGCCAGGCGACAGTGGTCGTATAACCAGGACTTGTGATCCGCGCCGGCCGCACATACGACCGTCCGCCGCCTGCTCCCACGGCTTCTCGTGATCCTGATCGGCGGGGGCGGGGGGCTAAACAGGTGCTACACCTTGCCCGAGGGTGACCTGCAGGCCGGCGGAGGGAAGGAGACGTGATCTCCCCCTCACCACCCTACCCTATAACTCGGTCCCCCCAACCATAGAAACTACAGCACAGAAACAGGCCTTTTGGCCCTTCTTGGCTGTGCTGAACCATTTTCTGCCTAGTCCCACTGACCTGCACATGGACCATATCCCTCCATACACCTCCCATCCATGTATCTGTCCAATATATTCTTAAATGTTAAAAAAGAACCCGCATTTACCACCTCGTCTGGCAGCTCATTCCATACTCCCACCACTCTCTGTGTGAAGAAGCCCCCTCTAATGTTCCCTTTAAACTCCCCCCCCCCACCCTTAACCCATGTCCTCTGGTTTTTTTCTCCCCTTCCCTCAGTGGAAAAATCCTGCTTGCATTCACTCTCTCTATACCCATCATAATTTTATATACCTCTATCAAATCTCCCCTCATTCTTCTACACTCCAGGGAATAAAGTCCCAACCTATTCAACCTTTCTCTGTAACTGAGTTTCTCAAGTCCCGGCAACATCCTTGTAAACCTTCTCTGCACTCTTTCAACCTTATTTATATCCTTCCTGTAATTTGGTGACCAAAACTGAACACAATACTCTAGATTCGGCCTCATCAATGCCTTATACAACCTCATCATAACATTCCAGCTCTTATACTCAATACTTTGATTAATAAAGGCCAATGTACCAAAAGCTCTCTTTACGACCCTATCTACCTGTGATGCCACTTTTAGGGAATTTTGTATCTGTATTCCCAGATCCCTCTGTTCCACTGCACTCCTCAGTGCCTTACCATTAACCCTATATGTTCTACCTTGGTTTGTCCTTCCAAAGTGCAATACCTCACACTTGTCTGCATTAAACTCCATCTGCCATTTTTCAGCCCATTTTTCCAGCTGGTCCAAGTCCCTCTGCAGGCTCTGAAAACCTTCCTCACTGTCTACTACACCTCCAATCTTTGTGTCATCAGCAACATCACAGGTACAAACCTTGTTTCCAGCACACAAGTGTAAAGGAGAACAGAATAATTGTCATTCCGGATCCAATGCAGCACAAAAAAACACAAATGATGAAGGACGCAATATTAATTTTTAAAAACACGAGAACGAGAAGTACGTAAGACCTCCTCCCTCGCCTCCACTCCGGGCCCCCGACAGTCCTTCCCAGGTGGGTCAGCACCTCACCCGCGAATCGGCTGGGGTCGCCTGCTGTGTCCGATGCTCCCAGCGCTTGCTCGAGCGCCTCCGCTCTGTCCACCACAAGCGGGGCTTCCCGGCGGCCCCACGTTTTCATTCCGATCCCGACCTGTCGCTCCGCGGCCTCCGCTTTTCCCAAGGCCGCCCTCGGGGTGGAGGGAGCAACGACTGATCTTCCGTCCCGGTAGCATCTGGTCTGATGGCATGAGTATCGATTTCTCCTTCCGGTAAAAAAAAATTCCCTCTCCCTCCCCTCTCTGGTCTCTTTTATTATCAAAGTATGTATAGGTTACCACATACAACTGAGAAAATACATTTTCTATATCTATTGCATAAAATCCGTAACAGAATCAATGAAAGACCACGCCAACTCAGGCATTCACCCAGTATGCAGAAGACAACAAAGTACACAAATGCAAAAAGAAAGAAATTATATTAATAAATAGGTGAGCAATAAATATCGGGAACAAGAAATGAGGAGTCCTTGAAAGTGAGTCCACAGGTTGTGGGAACATTTCAGTGATGGGGCGAGTGAAGTTATCCCCTTTGGTTCAAGAGCCTGATGGTTGAGGGGTGATAACTGTCCCTGAACCTGGTGGTGTGGGTCCTGAGGCTCCTGTACCTCCTTCCTGATGGTTGAGGGGTGATAACTGTCCCTGAACCTGGTGGTGTGGGTCCTGAGGCTCCTGTCCCTCCTTCCTGATGGTCGAGGGGTAATAACTGTTCCTGAACCTGGTGGTGTGGGTCCTGAAGCTCCTGTACCTCCTTCCTGATGGTTGAGGGGTAATAACTGTCCCTGAACCTGGTGGTGTGGGTCCTGAGGCTCCTGTATCTCCTTCCTGATGGTCGAGGGGTGATAACTGTCCCTGAACCTGGTGGTGTGGGTCCTGAGGCTCCTGTATCTCCTTCCTGATGGTCGAGGGGTGATAACTGTCCCTGAACCTGGTGGTGTGGGTCCTGAGGCTCCTGTACCTCCTTCCTGATGGTCGAGAGGTGATAACTGTTCCTGAACCTGGTGGTGTGGGTCCTGAGGCTCCTGTACCTCCTTCCTGATGGTCGAGAGGTGATAACTGTTCCTGAACCTGGTGGTGTGGGTCCTGAGGCTCCTGTACCTCCTTCCTGATGGTTGAGGGGTGATAACTGTTTCTGAACCCGGTGGTGTGGGTCCTGAGGCTCCTGTACCTTCTTTCTGATGGTTGAGGGGTAATAACTGTCCCTGACCCTGGTGGTGTGGGTCTTGAGGCTCCTGTACCTCCTTCCTGATGGTTGAGGGGTGATAACTGTCCCTGAACCCGGTGGTGTGGGTCCTGAGGCTCCTGTACCTTCTTCCTGATGGTTGAGGGGTAATAACTGTCCCTGACCCTGGTGGTGTGGGTCTTGAGGCTCCTGTACCTCCTTCCTGATGGTTGAGGGGTAATAACTGTCCCTGACCCTGGTGGTGTGGGTCTTGAGGCTCCTGTACCTCCTTCCTGATGGTTGAAGGGTGATAACTGTCCCTGAACCTGGTGGTGTGGGTCCTGAGGCTCCTGTACCTCCTTCCTGATGGTTGAGGGGTAATAACTGTCCCTGAACCTGGTGGTGTGGGTCTTGAGGCTCCTGTACCTTCTTCCTGATGGTTGAGGGGTGATAACTGTCCCTGAACCTGGTGGTGTGGGTCCTGAGGCTCCTGTACCTTCCTGATGGTTGAGGGGGTGATAACTGTCCCTGAACCTGGTGGTGTGGGTCCTGAGGCTCCTGTACCTCCTTCCTGATGTCAGCAGTGAGAAGAGAGCACGTCCTGGGTGGTGGGGGGTCCCTGATGATGGAGGCTGCTTTCCTGCGACAACGCTCCGTGTAGATATACTCACCAGAACTGTGAGATGAACATGTATCTTTCTCTGTTCCGTGTTCGATCATCTTGACTGACTCTCTTTGTCTGACCCCCCCCCGACCCCAAACCCCCCTCCTCCCACCCTACCTCCCCTCCCCCTCGTTCTCCTCCTCTCCTCCCTCCAGCACAACGTCATCACGGGACATCCCTCCCGCTCCTGCTGAAGACCCCCTCCCACCCCTATCTCGGCCGAGGACCAGGACCCCAGCGTATCCGCTCGAGAGGACTTGGAGGTCGAAGTTTGGCCAATCTCCGTTCTGCCTCCCTGGGTTCCCCCTGTCCCCGGGGCTGTCGTCTGCTCTCTGTCTCCCCCCCACCCCCCCACTCCCAAAAAAATAGAGGCGCCGTTGCACCTTTGACTGGTCCTGATTTCCGACGTTTAAAACATTAATAAAATTGTTTGTTCGATCCAGTCACTGAGTCATGCAGTGGGTAAACCAGTCCTCGCCGACCACAATCCCCAACCGGCATTACACCCCTGTCCCTCTCTAGAATAAAAAAGCTAGGACGTGATGCTGTGGGTTTATAAAGTACCGGTGAGGCCTCACTTGGAGTACTGTGAGCCGTCTTTTGGCCCCTTATCGTAGAAAGGATGTGCTGACACTGGAGAGGGTTCAGAGAAGGTTAACAGAAATGAATCTGGGAGTCTCGGACCAGAGGGCACAGATAGAGTGGATGTGGAGAGGATGTTTCCTGTAGTGGGGGGAGTCTCGGACCAGAGGACACAGATAGAGTGGATGTGGAGAGGATGTTTCCTGTAGTGGGGGAGTCTGGGACCAGAGGACACAGGTAGAGTGGATGTGGAGAGGATGTTTCCTATAGTGGGGGGAGGCTAGGACCAGAGGACACAGATAGAGTGGATGTGGAGAGGATGTTTCCTGTAGTGGGGGAGTCTGGGACCAGAGGACACAGATAGAGTGGATGTGGAGAGGATGTTTCCTGTAGTGGGGGAGTCTGGGACCAGAGGACACAGATAGAGTGGATGTGGAGAGGATGTTTCCTGTAGTGGGGGAGTCTCGGACCAGAGGACACAGATAGAGTGGATGTGGAGAGGATGTTTCCTGTAGTAGAGGAGTCGAGGACCAGAGGGCACAGATAGAGTGGATGTGGAGAGGATGTTTCCTGTGGTGGGGGAGTCTAGGACCAGAGGACACAGATAGAGTGGATGTGGAGAGGATGTTTCCTGTAGTGGGGGAGTCTGGGACCAGAGGACACAGATAGAGTGGATGTGGAGAGGATGTTTCCTGTAGTGGGGGAGTCTGGGACCAGAGGACACAGATAGAGTGGATGTGGAGAGGATGTTTCCTGTAGTGGGGGAGTCTGGGACCAGAGGACACAGATAGAGTGGATGTGGAGAGGATGTTTCCTATAGTGGGGGGAGGCTAGGACCAGAGGACACAGATAGAGTGGATGTGGAGAGGATGTTTCCTGTAGTGGGGGAGTCTGGGACCAGAGGACACAGATAGAGTGGATGTGGAGAGGATGTTTCCTGTAGTGGGGGGAGTCTGGGACCAGAGGACACAGATAGAGTGGATGTGGAGAGGATGTTTCCTGTAGTGGGGGAGTCTGGGACCAGAGGACACAGATAGAGTGGATGTGGAGAGGATGTTTCCTGTAGTGGGGGAGTCTGGGACCAGAGGACACAGATGGAGTGGATGTGGAGAGGATGTTTCCTATAGTGGGGGGAGTCTAGGACCAGAGGACACAGATATAGTGGACGTGGAGAGGATGTTTCCTGTAGTGGGGGAGTCTCGGACCGGAGGACACAGACAGAGTGGATGTGGAGAGGATGTTTCCTGTAGTGGGGGAGTCTAGGACCAGAGGACACAGATAGAGTGGATGTGGAGAGGATGTTTCCTGTAGTGGGGGAGTCTAGGACCAGAGGGCACAGATAGAGTGGATGTGGAGAGGATGTTTCCTGTAGTGGGGGAGTCTTGGACCAGAGGGCACAGATAGAGTGGATGTGGAGAGGATGTTTCCTATAGTGGGGGAGTCTAGGACCAGAGGACACAGATAGAGTGGATGTGGAGAGGATGTTTCCTATAGTGGGGGAGTCTAGGACCAGAGGACACAGAGTGGATGTGGAGAGGATGTTTCCTGTAGTGGGGGAGTCTCGGACCAGAGGACACAGATAGAGTGGATGTGGAGAGGATGTTTCCTGTAGTTGGGAGTCTAGGACCAGAGGGCACAGATAGAGTGGATGTGGAGAGGATGTTTCCTGTAGTGGGGGAGTCTAGGACCAGAGAGCACAGATAGAGTGGATGTGGAGAGGATGTTTCCTATAGTGGGGGGAGTCTAGGACCAGAGGACACAGATAGAGTGGATGTGGAGAGGATGTTTCCTGTTGTGAGGGAGTCTAGGACCAGAGGACACAGATACAGTGGATGTGGAGAGGATGTTTCCTGTAGTGGGGGAGTCTGGGACCAGAGGACACAGATAGAGTGGATGTGGAGAGGATGTTTCCTGTAGTGGGGGAGTCTAGGACCAGAGGGCACAGATAGAGTGGATGTTTCCTGTAGTGGGGGAGTCTAGGACCAGAGGGCACAGCCTCACAATAGTGGGACGTCCCTTTAGAACAGAGATGAGGGGGAATTTCTTTGGCAGAGACTGGTGAATCTGGAATTCGTTGCCACAGGCGGCTGTGGAGGCCAAGTCGTTGGGTATATTTAAGGCAGAAGTTGATTGGTCAGGGGATAAGACAGGTGACCGATTAAGCAAGTAACCGGTAGGTCTTTGGACTGTGGGAGGAAACCGGAGCACCCGGAGGAAACCCACGCGGTGACCGGGGAGAAGGTGCAAACCCCCGGCGGACAGCGGCGGGAACCGAACCCGGGCCGCCTGTACGGTGAGCACGGCACACCCGGCCACTCGCCCTTCCCGCGCTGCACCCACAACTCGTGGATCCCCCGATCGGCCTCGACAGCCCCCCCCCCCGGGAGAAAATCGCGCCCAGACGCGCAATCGCTGTGCTTCGGTGCACTGTGCAATGATCTGATCTGCAAGAGAGCGGGCCGCACAGGGAGCCGGGCCGGTAAAGGACGTGTCCGGCAGGCTTGCCTGCGTCGTTCGGGGCGCTGAGCACAAGAGCCGGGAGGTCACGTTACAACTGTATAAAACTCCGGTCGGGCTGGACTGGGAGTATTGTGTCCGGTTCGGGACGTCCCGTCACAGGAAGGGTGTGGGGTTGGGGAGCGGTTTGGAGAGGGTGCAGAAGGGGTTCACCAGGACGCTGCCTGGATTAGAGAGGGTGGAGAGTCCGGACAGACTCGGGTCGTTTTCTCCGGGCGACACGCACACGGAACGGTGGAGGAACTCGTCGGGCGCCCGGCAGCATCGGTGGAAAAGAGTGAGTGGTCGACGTTTCGGGCCGAGACCCTTCGTCAGGACCGAGAGGGAAGGGGTTGGGGGGAGAAGTCAGAGTAAGAAGGTGGGGGGAGGGGAGGAAGTACAAGGTGGCAGGTGATTGGTGAAACCGGGAGACGGGGGAAGTCGAGAGCTGGGAGGCCGATTGGTGAAAGAGGGCAAGGGCTAGAGAAAGGGGCAATCTGATTGGTGAAAGAGATACAGGGCTGGAGAAAGGAGGATTTGATTGGTGAAAGATAGAAGGGGAAATCTGATTGGTGAAAGAGATAAAGTGCTGGAGAAGGATGTATCTGTTTGATGAAAGAAA
The DNA here is from genome assembly GCF_030028105.1 of Mobula birostris. Lineage (NCBI taxonomy): Eukaryota > Metazoa > Chordata > Chondrichthyes > Myliobatiformes > Myliobatidae > Mobula > Mobula birostris. Next base: position 83,292 of record NW_027278385.1, on the reverse strand, counting down.
TACAGGTCTGCAGAATGGGGGATCTGATTGGTGAAAGAGGTGCAGGAATTGATAAGGGAGGGTCTGATCGGTGAAAGAGATACAGGTCTGGAGAAGGAGGGTTCTGATTGGTGAAAGAGGTACAGGAATTGAGAAAGGAGAATCTGATTGGTGAAAGAGTTATAGGACTGGAGAAGGGGGGATCTGATTGGTGATAGAGATACAGTACTGGAGAAAGGAGGATCTGATTGGTGAAAGAGGTACAGGGCTGGAGAATGGGGGGTTCTGATTGGTGAAAGAGGTACAGGAATTGAGAAAGGAGAATCTGATTGGTGAAAGAGTTATAGGACTGGAGAAGGGGGGATCTGATTGTGATAGAGATACAGTACTGGAGAAAGGAGGATCTGATTGGTGAAAGAGGTACAGGGCTGGAGAATGGGGGGTTCTCATTGGTGAAAGAGGTACAGGAATTGAGAAAGGAGAATCTGATTGGTGAAAGAGTTATAGGACTGGAGAAGGTGGGATCTGATTGGTGAAAGAGATGCAGGACATGAGAATGGAGAATCTGATTGGTGAAAGATACAGGACTGGAGAAGGGGGGATCTGATTGGTGATGGAGATACAGTACTGGAGAAAGAGGAATCTGATTGGTGAAAGAGGTACAGGGCTGGTAGAGAGGGACCTGATTGGTGAAAGAGTTATAGGACTGGAGACTGGGGTATCTGATTGGTCAAATATCCGAGAATCGGTCCGGTCACATAAACCACCCCCCTCCCGCACCCCAGAAGCGCGCGACTCCCCGTGACGTCAGATGGTAGCTGGGCTATCACGTGACAATCGCCCGGCGCGGGAGCCTGCCGGAAGGGGCAACGCGCATGCTCGGCTTCGACAGGTGCTAACGACGACGGTTTTCCGCGACGGCCGTCGGCCCTCCCTGTTCCCTCCTCTCCCTACTTTATCCGGGCGTCAGATAGAGGGAGAAGCCTACACACCATCTCCCCGACCCACCAAAAGCCCCTCCTCGACCAAACCGGCGCACCGGGTGAGAGAGAGGGAGCGGCTGTGTGCGTGTGTGTGTGTTGGAGGGGGGGGGCGGAAAGGGAGGGCAAGGCCCTGCGCATGCGCACGCTGTGCGCGCGAGTCCTGACCGGCGACGCGCCTGCCATCTGACGTCATCCCCGTCCCGGAGCCCCCGCCCACCCGGTTGTTGCGTCACAGGGAATCCTGCCCGCGTCACAGAGACTCCTCCCACCTGATCAGTCTCCCCCCCCCCCCACTGAAACCCCTCATGCCACTCGGCTGCACCCCCTCCTCTACATCTCTCATCTCCACCTCCCTTTCCTACCCCTCTCCCTCTCCTCTACTGCACCCCTCATCCCCACCTCTGTCACCCCGTCCCCTCCCCTCCCCCCTCCTCTACATCCCACCCTGTCTCTGTCACCCCCCTCCCTCCCCTGCCCCCCTCCCCCACATCCCACCCTGTCTCTGTCACCCCGTCCCTCCCCTGCCCCCTCCCCCTCCTCTACATCCCACCCTGTCTCTGTCACCCCCTCCCTCCCCTGCCCCCTCCCCCACATCCCACCCTGTCTCTCTCACCCCCTCCCTCCCCTCCCCCCTCCTCTACATCCCACCCTGTCTCTGTCACCCCCTCCCTCCCCTGCCCCCTCCCCCACATCCCACCCTGTCTCTGTCACCCCCTCCCCTCCCCTGCCCCCTCCCCCACATCCCACCCTGTCTCTCTCACCCCGTCCCTCCCCTCCCCCCTCCTCTACATCTCTCATCTCCACCTCCCTCTCCTACCCCCCTCCCCCTCCTCTACTGCGCCCCTCATCCCCACCTCTACATCCCACCCTGTCTCTGTCACCCCCTCCCTCCCCTGCCCCCCTCCCCCTCCTCTACTGCACCCCTCATCCCCACCTCTACATGCCCACCCTGTCTCTGTCACCCCCTCCCTCCCCTGCCCCCCTCCCCCTCCTCTACTGCGCCCCTCATCCCCACCTCTACATCCCACCCTGTCTCTGTCACCCCCTCCCTCCCCTGCCCCCCTCCCCCTCCTCTACTGCACCCCTCATCCCCACCTCTACATCCCACCCTGTCTCTGTCACCCCCTCCCTCCCCTGCCCCCTCCTCTCCTCTACTGCACCCCTCATCCCCACCTCCGTCACCCCGTCCCTCCCCTCCCCCCTCCTCTACATCCCACCCTGTCTCTGTCACCCCCCTCCCTCCCCTGCCCCCCTCCCCCACATCCCACCCTGTCTCCGTCACCCCGTCCCTCCCCTCCCCCCACCTCTACATCCCACCCTGTCTCTGTCACCCCCTCCCTCCCCTGCCCCCCTCCTCTCCTCTACTGCACCCCTCATCCCCACCTCCGTCACCCCGTCCCTCCCCTCCCCCCTCCTCTACATCCCACCCTGTCTCTGTCACCCCCCTCCCTCCCCTGCCCCCCTCCCCCTCCTCTACGGCACCCCTCATCCCCACCTCCGTCACCCCGTCCCTCCCCTCCCCCCTCCTCTACATCCCACCCTGTCTCTGTCACCCCCTCCCTCCCCCTCCCCCCTCCTCTACATCCCACCCTGTCTCTGTCACCCCCTCCCTCTCCTACCCCCCTCCCCCCACATCCCACCCTGTCTCTGTCACCCCCTCCCTCCCCTGCCCCCCTCCCCCACATCCCACCCTGTCTCTGTCACCCCCTCCCTCCCCTGCCCCCCTCCCCCACATCCCACCCTGTCTCTCTCACCCCGTCCCTCCCCTCCCCCCTCCTCTACATCCCACCCTGTCTCTGTCACCCCCCTCCCTCTCCTACCCCCTCCTCTCCTCTACTGCACCCCTCATCCCCACCTCCGTCAACCCGTCCCTCCCCTCCCCCCTCCTCTACATCCCACCCTGTCTCTGTCACCCCCTCCCTCCCCTGCCCATCCTCTCCTCTACTGCACCCCTCATCCCCACCTCCGTCAACCCGTCCCTCCCCTCCCCCCTCCTCTACATCCCCACCCTGTCTCTGTCACCCCGTCCCTCCCCTGCCCCCCTCCCCCACATCCCCACCCTGTCTCTGTCACCCCCTCCCTCCCCTGCCCCCCTCCCCCACATCCCACCCTGTCTCTCTCACCCCGTCCCTCCCCTCCCCCCCTCCTCTACATCTCTCATCTCCACCTCCCTCTCCTACCCCCCCTCCCCCTCCTCTACTGCGCCCCTCATCCCCACCTCTACATCCCACCCTGTCTCTGTCACCCCCTCCCTCCCCCTGCCCCCCTCCCCCTCCTCTACTGCACCCCTCATCCCCACCTCCGTCACCCCGTCCCTCCCCCTCCCCCCTCCCCCACATCCCACCCCTGTCTCTGTCACCCCCTCCCTCTCCTGCCCCCCCTCCTCTACTGCACCCCTCATCCCCACCTCTACATCCCACCCTGTCTCTGTCACCCCCCTCCCTCCCCTGCCCCCCTCCCCCCTCCTCTACTGCACCCCTCATCCCCACCTCTACATCCCACCCTGTCTCTGTCACCCCCTCCCTCCCCTGCCCCCCTCCCCCTCCTCTACTGCACCCCTCATCCCCACCTCTACATCCCACCCTGTCTCTGTCACCCCCTCCCTCCCCTGCCCCCCTCCCCCTCCTCTACTGCACCCCTCATCCCCACCTCCGTCACCCGTCCCTCCCCTGCCCCCTCCCCCACATCCCACCCTGTCTCTGTCACCCCCTCCCTCTCCTGCCCCCCTCCTCTCCTCTACTGCACCCCTCATCCCCACCTCCGTCACCCCCGCCCCTCCCCTCCCCCCTCCTCTACATCCCACCCTGTCTCTGTCACCCAGTCCCTCCCCTGCCCCCCTCCCCCACATCCCACCCTGTCTCTGTCACCTCGTCCCTCCCCTGCCCCCCTCGCCAACATCCCACCCTGTCTCTGTCACCCCCTCCCTCACCCCCCCTCCCCCTCCTCTACTGCACCCCTCATCCCCACCTCCGTCACCCCGTCCCTCCCCTCCCCCCCTCCTCTACATCCCACCCTGTCTCTCTCACCCCGTCCCTCCCCTGCCCCCCCCCTCCTCTACTGCGCCCCCTCATCCCCACCTCTACCACCCTGTCTCTGTCACCCCCTCCCCTGCTCTACATCCCACCCTGTCTCTGTCACCCCCCTCCCCCTCCCCCCACATTCCACCCTGTCTCTCTCACCCCGTCCCTCCCCTGCCCCCCTCCCCCTCCTCTACTGCGCCCCTCATCCCCACCTCTACCACCCTGTCTCTGTCACCCCCTCCCCTGCTCTACATCCCACCCTGTCTCTGTCACCCCCTCCCCCTCCCCCACATCCCACCCTGTCTCTGTCACCCCCTCCCTCCCCTGCCCCCCCTCCCCCACATCCCACCCTGTCTCTGTCACCCCGTCCCTCCCCTCCCCCCCTCCTCTACATCCCACCCTGTCTCTGTCACCCCCCTCCTCTACTGCGCCCCTCATCCCCACCTCTACATCCCACCCTGTCTCTGTCACCCCGTCCCTCCCCTGCCCCCTCCCCCTCCTCCACATCCCACCCTGTCTCTGTCACCCCGTCCCTCCCCTGCCCCCCTCCCCCACATCCCACCCTGTCTCTGTCACCCCCTCCCCCTGCCCTACATCCCACCCTGTCTCTGTCACCCCCTCCCTCCCCTACCCTCCTTTCCCCTCCCCTGTCCCCTCCCCCCTCCTCTACATCCCACCCTGTCTCTGTCACCCCCTCCCTCCCCCTGCCCCCTCATCCCCACCTCTACATCCCACCCTGTCTCTGTCACCCCGTCCCTCCCCTGCCCCCCTCCCCCACATCCCACCCTGTCTCTGTCACCCCGTCCCTCCCCCTGCCCCCCTCCCCCACATCCCACCCTGTCTCTGTCACCCCGTCCCTCTCCTGCCCCCCCTCCCCCACATCCCACCCTGTCTCTGTCACCCCCGTCCCTCCCCTGCCCCCCTCCCCCACATCCCACCCTGTCTCTGTCACCCCCCTCCCTCCCCTACCCCCCTCCCCCTCCTCTACTGTCCCCCCTCCTCTACATCCCACCCTGTCTCTCTCACCCCGTCCCTCCCCTGCCCCCTCCCCCTCCTCTACTGCGCCCCTCATCCCCACCTCTACATCCCACCCTGTCTCTGTCACCCCCTCCCTCCCCTGCCCCCCTCCCCCTCCTCTACTGCACCCCTCATCCCCACCTCTACATCCCACCCTGTCTCTGTCACCCCCTCCCTCCCCTGCCCCCCTCCCCCTCCTCTACTGCACCCCTCATCCCCACCTCCGTCACCCCGTCCCTCCCCTGCCCCCTCCCCCACATCCCACCCTGTCTCTGTCACCCCCTCCCTCTCCTGCCCCCCTCCTCTCCTCTACTGCACCCCTCATCCCCACCTCCGTCACCCCGCCCCTCCCCTCCCCCCTCCTCTACATCCCACCCTGTCTCTGTCACCCAGTCCCTCCCCTGCCCCCCTCCCCCACATCCCACCCTGTCTCTGTCACCTCGTCCCTCCCCTGCCCCCCTCGCCAACATCCCACCCTGTCTCTGTCACCCCCCTCCCTCACCCCCCTCCCCCTCCTCTACTGCACCCCTCATCCCCACCTCCGTCACCCCGTCCCTCCCCTCCCCCCTCCTCTACATCCCACCCTGTCTCTCTCACCCCGTCCCTCCCCTGCCCCCCCCCTCCTCTACTGCGCCCCTCATCCCCACCTCTACCACCCTGTCTCTGTCACCCCCTCCCCTGCTCTACATCCCACCCTGTCTCTGTCACCCCCTCCCCCTCCCCCACATTCCACCCTGTCTCTCTCACCCCGTCCCTCCCCTGCCCCCTCCCCCTCCTCTACTGCGCCCCTCATCCCCACCTCTACCACCCTGTCTCTGTCACCCCCTCCCCTGCTCTACATCCCACCCTGTCTCTGTCACCCCCTCCCCCTCCCCCACATCCCACCCTGTCTCTGTCACCCCCTCCCTCCCCTGCCCCCCTCCCCCACATCCCACCCTGTCTCTGTCACCCCGTCCCTCCCCTCCCCCCTCCTCTACATCCCACCCTGTCTCTGTCACCCCCTCCTCTACTGCGCCCCTCATCCCCACCTCTACATCCCACCCTGTCTCTGTCACCCCGTCCCTCCCCTGCCCCCTCCCCCTCCTCCACATCCCACCCTGTCTCTGTCACCCCGTCCCTCCCCTGCCCCCCTCCCCCACATCCCACCCTGTCTCTGTCACCCCCTCCCCCTGCCCTACATCCCACCCTGTCTCTGTCACCCCCTCCCTCCCCTACCCTCCTTTCCCTCCCCTGTCCCCTCCCCCCTCCTCTACATCCCACCCTGTCTCTGTCACCCCCTCCCTCCCCTGCCCCCTCATCCCCACCTCTACATCCCACCCTGTCTCTGTCACCCCGTCCCTCCCCTGCCCCCTCCCCCACATCCCACCCTGTCTCTGTCACCCCGTCCCTCCCCTGCCCCCCTCCCCCACATCCCACCCTGTCTCTGTCACCCCGTCCCTCTCCTGCCCCCCTCCCCCACATCCCACCCTGTCTCTGTCACCCCGTCCCTCCCCTGCCCCCCTCCCCCACATCCCACCCTGTCTCTGTCACCCCCTCCCTCCCCTACCCCCCTCCCCCTCCTCTACTGCGCCCCTCATCCCCACCTCCGTCACCCCATCCCTCCCCTCCCCCCTCCTCTACATCCCACCCTGTCTCTCTCACCCCGTCCCTCCCCTGCCCCCTCCCCCTCCTCTACTGCGCCCCTCATCCCCACCTCTACATCCCACCCTGTCTCTGTCACCCCCCTCCCTCCCCTGCCCCCTCCCCCACATCCCACCCTGTCTCTGTCACCCCCTCCCTCCCCTGCCCCCCTCCCCCTCCTCTACATCCCACCCTGTCTCTGTCACCCCCTCCCTGCCCTACCCTCCTTTCCCTCCCCTGCCCCCCCTCCCCCTCCTCTACATCCCACCCTGTCTCTGTCACCCCCTCCCTCCCCTACCCTCCTTTCCCTCCCCTGCCCCCTCCCCCCTCCCCCTCCCCCTCCTCTACATCCCACCCTGTCTCTGTCACCCCCTCCCTCCCCTACCCTCCTTTCCCTCCCCTGCCCCTCCCCCTCCTCTACATCCCACCCTGTCTCTGTCACCCCCTCCCTCCCTTATGCCCCTCCCCGTCTTCGTCACTCCTTCTCGTCTCTGTCACCCCTCCCTCCCCTACGCCCCTGCCTGTTTCCATCACACCCTCCCTTCCCTGCACCCCTCCCAGCCCTCACCCCTCCCTGTCTTCGTCACCCCATCCCTCCCCTACACTCCTCACTGTCTCCTTCACCTTCTCCCTCTGCTACACCCGTCCCCATCTCCCTCACCCCCTCCTTCCCCTACACCCCTCCCCGTCTCTGTCACCCCCTCCCTCCCCTACACCCCTCCCCGTCTCCTTCACCTTCTCCCTCCTTCTCTCCGTCACCCGTTTACTCCCAAACACCCTCTATCGCCATCATCCCCTCCTTCCTCTGCGTTCCTCCCCGTCTCTGAGACCCCTCTCCAGCCCGGACCCGGGTCCCTGATCTCTGGGAAACTTCTTGCCCCCTGGCCTACGGCTGAACGTTCCTCCTGCCTCCCAGTCCCGTGGTTGCACCGAAACCCCCAGTTCAGCGGCTATGTCACCCCGCTGTTCCTCTGGTGCTATTCTGAACAGTCACCGTCTTCTCTCCAGCCACCCCTGCTGCAGCTCTCTCGCCGTCTCTCTCCTGCCCTCTGGCTTGGCTTCTGATCGCCAACCGCTGGCATGGCAACACATTTCTTAAGCAAGGAACTGAGCCCAATTGGGGTAAGAGACCGCACTCCTCGGCAGCCGGAGTCCGACGGGGGGGGCGGGGGGAGGTGTGCAGGTGCTGGCGGTTGGGCGCTGTTGTTGTGAGGTTGCGTTTTGTCCGTACCTAACCCTGCCATTTCAGAACTGCTGGCTGCACAGCCCCGAGGGGGTTGTTGCTTGCCCCTGCGTTCTCGTCTCCTGTCAAGGATTGCCTTCCTGGTGAAACATATCCTCACCTGGGACTGGCCAGGGTAAACGTCCGCCAGTAACGAGCAGGATCGAACCCCAACTAGCAAACTGTGCCCCGAACTTGAAGGTCCACCCTTGACTGGAAAACTCTATACTGGACCAGCAAAATCCAGCCCTGACGAGAAACCTCTGTCCTTAAGTAGCAAAATCTGCCTTTGAATTGAAAAATGTACACTAACTAGCAAAATCTATCTTTAACTTCCAATTCTACCCTTAACTAGTAAGATTCACCCTTTACTAGATATAATAATATACTAGACATATAATAAAGATATGTTTAACTCGCCAAATCCATCTTGACTCGTGAAGTTTACCCTTTATTACAATTCTACCTTTAACTAGCAAATAGCACCTTGACTAGAAAACTATAAGCAAAATCCACCCTTGATTTGAACAATGCAGGTTAATTAGCATAATCTACATTTAAATCCACTCTTCATGTGAAAACTCTTATCATTAACTAGCAAAATCCACCTTTGACTTGAACAATGTAGGTTAATTAGCATAATCTACATTTAAATCCACTCTTCATGCGAAAACTTATCGTTAACTAGCAAAATCCACCCTTGACTGAAAAAGAACTGTATGTTAACTAGCAACGTCCACCCCTACCTTTCAAAATCAAACCCTTAGCTAACACATTTCAGCCCTAACTCGAAAGATATCCCTTCAGCTCGTGAAATCTACCTCATGACTTGCGAAATCTTGACCAGAAAAATAAACTTAGCTGGAACAAATCTCTTTACCTGGCTAAACTGATTCTTCATCCATTCATGGCTGGCAAAATCTACCCTTAACTGGCGGAATACATTCTTAATTTAAAAATTAATCAGTGGTGAGCAAAGGCTGTATTTAATTAGCAAAATCGACCCTTAATTCACCAAATTTAGCCTTAACTAACCATACCTAGCAAAATATATACTAAATTTGCAAAATCTATGACCAACTTTATAAAAATGCCTATGGCCAACAAAATATACCCTTAACCTGCAAAATCTATTATCGACTAGGAAAATGGACATTAACTAGCAAAGCCTAAGCTTAACTTGTTAAAATATGCCTTTGACTGGAAAAACAAATCATTGACTTGAAAATTAAATCCTTGGCCAGAAAACCAGCAAAATCACCCGTTGACGAGCGAAATAATGAAACATAAATTTGCTGTGCTTCTTCCAGGAAGGTGGCAGGGGTAACCCTAGGATTTAGAGGCCAGTGTGGCTTACTTCTGTGGTGGGCAGACTATTGGAGAGGATTCTTAGAGACAGAGTTTATGAGCATTTGGAGAAAAAGCAGAGATCAGAATCAGGCTTATTATCACCGGCATATGCCGTGAAATTTAAACACGAGGAATTCTGCAGATGCTGGAAATTCAAGCAACACACATCGAAGTTGCTGGTGAACACAGCAGGCCAGGCAGCATCTCTAGGAAGAGGTACAGTCGACGTTTCGGGCCGAGACCCTACGTCAGGACTAACTGAAGGAAGAGTTAGTGAGAGGTTTGAAAGTTACTAACTCTTCCTTCAGTTAGTCCTGACGTAGGGTCTCGGCCTGAAACGTCGACTGTACCTCTTCCTAGAGATGCTGCCTGGCCTGTTGCGTTCACCAGCAACTTTGATGCGTGTTGCCGTGAAATCTGTTAACTTTGCAGCAGCGATATGTGATAAATATAGGAAAAAATATGAATTACAGTAAATATTTATGTATACACAAAATAATCTGCAGATGCTGGGGTCAAAGCAACACTCACAACACGCTGGAGGAACTCAGCAGGTTGGGCAGCATCCGTGGAAACGATCAGTCAACGTTAAGTCCTAACGAAGGGTTCCGGCCCGAAATGGTGACTGATCGTTTCCACGGATGCTGCCCGACCTGCTGAGTTCCTCCAGCGTGTTGTGAATATTTATGTATATATATTTATTGTCGCCAAACAATTGATACCAGAGCGTACAATCATCACAGCGATACTTGATTCTGCGCTTCGCGCTCCCTGGAGTACAAATCGATAGTAAATATTAAAAATTTAAATTATAAATCATAAATAGAAAAATGGAAAGTAAGGTACAGCAAAAAAACCGAGAGGCAGGTCCGGATTTTGAACGGGTCAGGATCTGTTCAGCGGTCTTATCACAGTTGGAAAGAAGCTTTTATATGTGTTTATATCAAATAGTTAAATAACTATTGGAAAAACAGAACTAAAAATTAGTGAGGTCGAGTCCGTGGGTCCAGTGTCTGAGGGACTTCCTCTTCGCCAATGACTGCGCCCTGTATGACATGCTGGCCTTTATAACAAGGGGAGCTGAGTACCGGAGCAAAGAGGTCCTTCTGCAGCTGTACAGGGCACTGGTGAGACCACACCTGGAGTACTGTGTGCAGTTTTGGTCTCCGAATTTGAGGAAGAACATTCTTGCTATTGAGGGAGTGTAGCGGAGAGTGGATGTGGAGAGGATGTTTCCTGTAGTGGGGGAGTCTAGGACCAGAGGACGCAGATAGAGTGGATGTAGAGAGGATGTTTCCTGTAGTGGGGGAGTCTAGGACCAGAGGACACAGATAGAGTGGATGTGGAGAGGATGCTTCCTGTAGTGGGGGAGTCTAGGACCAGAGGACACAGATAGAGTGGATGTGGAGAGGATGTTTCCTGTAGTGGGGGAGTCTCGGACCAGAGGACGCAGATAGAGTGGATGTGGAGAGGATGTTTCCTGTAGTGGGGGAGTCTCGGACCAGAGGACACAGATAGAGTGGATGTGGAGAGGATGTTTCCTATAGTGGGGGAGTCTCGGACCAGAGGACACAGATAGAGTGGATGTGGAGAGGATGTTTCCTGTAGTGGGGGGAGTCTGGGACCAGAGGACGCAGATAGAGTGGATGTGGAGAGGATGTTTCCTGTAGTGGGGGAGTCTAGGACCAGAGGACACAGATAGAGTGGATGTGGAGAGGATGTTTCCTGTAGTGGGGGAGTCTAGGACCAGAGGACACGGATAGACTGGATGTGGAGAGGATGTTTCCTATAGTGGGGGAGTCTAGGACCAGAGGACACAGATAGAGTGGATGTGGAGAGGATGTTTCCTATAGTGGGGGAGTCTAGGACCAGAGGACACAGCCTCAGTGTAGAGGGTTTTCCTTTTGAAACGGAGATGAGGAGGAATTTCTTTAGCCAGAGGGTGGTGAATCTGTTGAATCCATTGCCACAGACGGCTGTGGGTATGTTTAAGGCAGAGGGTGAGTGATTCCTGATCGGTCGGGGCGTGAAGGGATACGGGGAGACGGCAGGAGATTGGGGGCTGAGAGGGAAAATGGATCAGCCATGATGAAATGGCGGAGCAGACTGGATGGGCTGAATGACCTCATTCTGTTCTCATATTTTATGGACTTGTAAACCCTGTCTTATTCTATCAAAACATAGCGTTGCCACTGAAGTTTACTGTTCTGTCGTGATACACGTGATCCAGTGGGACTGACATCTGTCTGTTCCTGTCTCTGCCTCTGCTCCCCCCGTTCGCCCACCAACTGCAGGTCGCCCAGATCATGCTGGGCCTGGTCCAGCTCAGCTTCGGGATCCCCTGGTACTTCGTTGTCCGGGACGTCTACGGACCCGACGCCGCCACCCCCTTCTGGACTGGGATCTGGGTTAGTCCTCCGTCCGGGTGCCGAGCGGAGCCGGTGGGGGTGGGTGGAGAGGCTGGGAGCCCAGAGAGGGGCGACTGAAGGGCAGGGAAGGAACTCTGGCTTCAATGCTTTCCTTAGAGCTTTATGGACCTCTGAAATCAGTTTGTAGCCGGCTGCCACAGCCTGTTGACTTCCGCCTGCGGCTAAAACTCGGAAGGTGATTGCCAGCCTCTGAGTCTACTGTGCGGACACTGATGCGAAATAAGTAGTTGGAGACGAGGAACCAAATCATCAAAAATCTACCTGCCGACGTCCGGAAATATTTCCAAGAGCATTTCCTCGTCTGCGTCTCTCAGTGGCCGGACAAGCCCAGAAGGTTCACCCTCCTTCAGTCTCGGTCGCCATCGTCTGAAGTTTGAGGTCCTTCGTGTTGTTTCAACACAAAGAAGCTCAAACACAGCCGTGCAGAAACTAGCGTTTTGGCCGGTGAATTGCAGGGCGACGCAGACACACCGTCGCGCAGGTATAAACGCTCACAATGGCGCAGGCTGGCGGCGTTAAGCTGTTACGCACGAGTATAAATCGGCCTTTATTTTCCCCTCTGGGCAGACCCCCCTTCATTTCCGACGGTGGGTCGAGGCAGTGCGTGGGAAAACGGCAGCAGCGGGCAGAATAGAGTGTCACAGTCGCGGAGAAAGTGCCGCGCAGGGAGACGGTATGGCGAAGAGGGCCAGGGCGAGCTGGACCGTGAGGTCAGCAAGTCTATCATATTGTCCGACCGGACGGTTCACTGAGACTGGTGGGACGTGCTTTTGGGCTTTTGTTCTTCCTGCCCGACCGGAAGAGAGGCCGTCCGGGTCGGGTTGGAGGGTGGGGGGTGTCTTCGATTACACTGGCTGCTTTACCGAGGCAGACAGAGTCCGCAGATGGAGAGACTGGTTTTCGTGATGTGCTGGGCTGTGTCCACAACTCTGTGGTTTCTGGAAAGGCCGTGATAGAGTGGATGTGCAGAGGATGTTTCCTGTAGTGGGGGAGTCTAGGACCAGAGGACACAGATAGAGTGGATGTGGAGAGGATGTTTCCTGTAGTGGGGGAGTCTCGGACCAGAGGACACAGATAGAGTGGATGTGGAAAGGATGTTTCCTGTAATGGGGGAGTCTAGGACCAGAGGACACAGATAGAGTGGATGTGGAGAGGATGTTTCCTGTAGTGGGTAGTCTCGGACCAGAGGACACAGATAGAGTGGATGTGGAGAGGATGTTTCCTGTAGTGGGGGAGTCTAGGACCAGAGGGCACGGCCTCAGAATATGGGGGCGTCTGTTTGGAATGGAGATGAGGAGGAATTTCTTTAATTTCGGAGTTCAGTCGCGGCGTCTTTGGCGGAGAGTTTGCACGTCGTTCCCCAAGAACGCGAGGGTTTCCGCCGGGTGCTCCGGTTTCCTCCCACAGTCCAGAGACGTACCGGTCATTGTAAACTGTCCCGTGATTAGGCTGGGGATAAGTGGGTGGGGCAGCTCACAGTCCCGGGCCGTAACGTTAAATAAACACCGAACCAGGCGGCAGAGGCAACTACGATTACTTTTTCAAAGATTTACGCAGAGGTCCGTGGAGAGGACAGGTAGAGGCCACACACGGGCAAATGGGGCCAGCTCGGGAAGACACCACAGACAGGCTGGGCCAAAGAGCCTGTTTCTGTGACTTATGACTCCATAACTCAGGCCCTTTGGCACCACCTTTCCCCCGCAGCCTCGATGAACCTCCGAGGGAGGGGCAGGGGAATTTGACGGGTTAGTGTACGGGGCGTGGTTCAGATGGAGCTCCTGTGCTAACCCATCCCCCGCCCCTGCTTTCTCCACAGTACCTCATCTCAGGCGGGCTGTCGACGGAGATTAAGGACCTCTCCAACTCGTTCAAGGTCAGTATCCCTGCTCAGGGTGTAGGTTACCCTCGGGGTGGCAGGGGTGCGAGGGAGTGGGCATGTTGAACACGAGGGGAACGTTTCCCTGCCCTGGCAATGAGATTTGTTATTGTCTTGTGTACCGGGACACAATGGACAGTCGTCTTGCGAAAAAAAAAATACAAAGCAAAATTTATTATCTTCTTCCTTCTTCCTGATGGTTGAGAGGTAATAACTGTTCCTGAACCTGGTGGTGTGGGTCCTGAGGCTCCTGTACCTCCTTCCTGATGGTGGAGGGGTGATAACTGTCCCTGAACCTGGTGGGGTGGGTCCTGAGGCTCCTGTACCTCCTTCCTGATGGTTGAGGGGTGATAACTGTTCCTGAACCTGGTGGTGTGGGTCCTGAGGCTCCCATACCTCCTTCCTGATGGTTGAGGGGTGATAACTGTCCCTGAACCTGGTGGTGTGGGTCCTGAGGCTCCTGTACCTCCTTCCTGATGGTTGAGGGGTGATTACTGTTCCTGAACCTGGTGGTGTGGGTCCTGAGGTTCCTGTACCTTCCTGATGGTTGAGGGGTAATAACTGTTCCTGAACCTGGTGGTGTGGGTCCTGAGGCTCCTGTACCTCCTTCCTGATGGTCGAGGGGTAATAACTGTTCCTGAACCCGGTGGTGTGGGTCCTGAGGCTCCTGTACCTCCTTCCTGATGGTTGAGGGGTGATAACTGTCCCTGAACCTGGTGGTGTTGGTCCTGAGGCTCCTGTACCTCCTTCCTGATGGTCGAGGGGTAATAACTGTTCCTGAACCTGGTGGTGTGGGTCCTGAGGCTCCTGTACCTCCTTCCTGATGGTGGAGGGGTGATAACTGTCCCTGAACCTGGTGGTGTGGGTCTTGAGGCTCCTGTACCTCCTTCCTGATGGTTGAGGGGTGATAACTGTCCCTGAACCTGGTGGTGTGGGTCCTGAGGCTCCTGTACCTCCTTCCTGATGGTTGAGGGGTAATAACTGTCCCTGAACCTGGTGGTGTGGGTCCTGAGGCTCCTGTACCTCCTTCCTGATGGTTGAGGGGTAATAACTGTCCCTGAACCCGGTGGTGTGGGACCTGAGGCTCCTGTACCTTCCTCCTGATGGTTGAGGGGTGATAACTGTTCCTGAACCTGGTGGTGTGGGTCCTGAGGCTCCTGTACCTCCTTCCTGATGGTGGAGGGGTGATAACTGTCCCTGAACCTGGTGGTGTGGGTCTTGAGGCTCCTGTACCTCCTTCCTGATGGTTGAGGGGTGATAACTGTTCCTGAACCTGGTGGTGTGGGTCCTGAGGCTCCTGTACCTCCTTCCTGATGGTGGAGGGGTGATAACTGTCCCTGAACCTGGTGGTGTGGGTCTTGAGGCTCCTGTACCTCCTTCCTGATGGTTGAGGGGTGATAACTGTCCCTGAACCTGGTGGTGTGGGTCCTGAGGCTCCTGTACCTCCTTCCTGATGGTTGAGGGGTAATAACTGTCCCTGAACCTGGTGGTGTGGGTCCTGAGGCTCCTGTACCTCCTTCCTGATGGTTGAGGGGTAATAACTGTTCCTGAACCCGGTGGTGTGGGTCCTGGGCTGACAGCCAGCAGCCAGCCCGCTGCTGTCGACCTTCCGTGTACTCCCACGACACATCAGCCGGTGGCTCCGCCTCCAGAGCCAGGAAAATCCGGCGCCCTAAAGGTGCGCTGGTCTTCCGGGCCGCGTCCTTGGCGCATCGAAACGCGGCCGGTCGAGAGGCCCCGAGAGCGGGTCCCATTTCTGCAAAGTCAGCGTGCAAACTCCGTGTCAGGGTCTTCAAAAGAGCATTGAAAAGGCAAAAAAAAGAGATATCAGAGATTGAAAGAGAGCTGTTTCCGAAGGCGCAAGGAAAGGATTCGCCGTCGGGCACCATCGTCCTAAGCTGCGCCCCTGACGGCCTTGACTGGCGAAACAAGACTGCTCCTCGCCCACCTGAGTGCGACGGTGTTCCCGAGCCTCCACCCGGGACTTGCATGGCGGGCCGTGGGGGGAGACCAGAGGAACGACGATGGAAGCCCCTAACACCGACGGAGATGGGCAGTGGGGGGGGGGGGGGAGCTTCGCGGCGGCCCGAAACGCCGGCGGCGTGACAGGCCCTAAGTCAGTTTACCGGTGCGAGGGGAAGCATTGGCAGAACCCGCGGAGAGGAGGCCGGGTTCTCGTGACACCTCAGCTGTCTCTCCTCCTCTAACCAACCTCTCCACCCTCTCTAATCCAGGCAGCATCCTGGTGAACCCCTTCTGCACCCTCTCCAAACCCCGCCACCCCCCCCACACACCCTTCCTGTAACGGGACGACCCAAACGACGTACAATACTCCCAGTCCGGCCCGACAGTTGTAACGTGACTTAGACCATAAGACAAAGGAGCAGAAGTCGGCCATTTGGCCCATCGAGTCTGCTTCACCATTTTATCATGAGCTGATCCATTTCTCCTATTTAGTCCCACTCCCCTGCCTTCTCACCATAACCTTTGATGCCCTGGCTACTCAGATACCTATCAGTCTCTGCCTTAAATACACCCAATGACTTGGCCTCCACTGCTGCCCGTGGCAACAAATTCCATAGATTCACCACCCTCTGACTAAAAAAATTTCTTCGCATCTCTGTTCTGAAAGGGCGCCCTTCAATCCTTAAGTCACGCCCTCTCGGACTAGACTCCCCCATCATGGGAAACAACTTTGCCACATCCACTCTGTCCATGCCTCTTAACATTCGAAATGTTTCTATGAGGTCTCCCCTCATACTTCTTGCACTCACCGTCCCAGCTAATGAACGCCTGCACAGCCATTTCCAGAGAAATTTGGTCTTGGACCGTAAGTTCTCACTGTATGTCGATGTTTCAACCGTCAACTGTGCTCTTCCCCCTTACGCTAGATCTCCCCGATTACAAATCTCCCCTCCGAACTAGACCTGCTCGATACCCCGCAGTTTCACTTGGCAATCTTCTACACTGTACACGCCTCCTTTTTCAGTATCGTCTGCAAACGTACAAGTCAACAGTCCCATCTGATTCGTTGCTAGATCGAGAAAGAGTGGAGTTCCCCTTATAAGATGTGCCTCCAGATGCATAGATAGATGGCCCACATGCCTGAAAACACTCATCTGGTCCTTCAGCATCCACGCAGGGAGAGACCGATACTTGCCATCAGAAAGGGCGGCCTTGTCGCGGACTGGACTGGCAGGCTATCTGAAATTGTAGAATCGCCGGAGAGGGTAAGGTTGCCCCAGTATGTGAGACTGCCCGCTCAGCCGCCGCCGAGAGGCCGCGGGGAAGCGAGCAGGGGACGAGGAGAAACAGAGGAGGGGAGTGTGGTGGGTGGGTGAAAAGCCATCCACCCTCCCAGCCTCTGCCCGAGCGCAAGGGCATGCGTCAAATGCTGGCTTTCCTGGAGGAGGTTGTGTGGCACAATATGTGTGCCCCTGATCTGGAAGCCCCGAAACGGGGCGGGGGGTCTCATTCAGGAGGCTGGCTGACTGACTTTGATCTCGCCGGCAGGTGAAGGTGGTCCTGGGGGGCCAATATCATCAGTTCCTTTGTGGCCGGTATGGGGGTCATCGCCTACTCCCTCTCCTTCTACCATCGCAAGTGGAATCACTGGGGCTACCGGCCGGTGAGCAACCCTTCTCGTCATCCGACCCTTCTCCCTCAAAAGCACTCTTCCTCGTCACCGTAATACTCCTCTCGCAGATCCGTCACCCACTCACGCAACTACACCTCTCAACTTCCCCATGAAAACTCCTTCCCCGACACACTCTACCCACTCCGTGACCGTTCCCCGTCCGACACCGTGTCCCCTCCTTTCCCGTCACACTTAACCCAACCCGTCACCGTTCCCCGTCCGACACCGTGTCCCTTCCTTCCCCGTCACACTTAACCCACCCCGTCACTGTTCCCCGTCCGACACCGTGTCCCCTCCTTCCCCGTCACACTTAACCCACCCCGTTACCGTTCCCCGTCCGACACCGTGTCCCTTCCTTCCCCCGTCACACTTAACCCACCCCGTCACTGTTCCCCGTCCGACACCGTGTCCCCTCCTTCCCCGTCACACTTAACCCACCCCGTCACCGTTCCCCGTCCAACACCGTGTCCCTTCCTTCCCCGTCACACTTAACCCAACCCGTCACCGTTCCCCGTCCGACACCGTGTCCCCTCCTTCCCCCGTCACACTTAACCCAACCCGTCACCGTTCCCCGTCCGACACCGTGTCCCCTCCTTCCCCCGTCACACTTAACCCACCCCGTTACCGTTCCCCGTCCAACACCGTGTCCCCTCCTTCCCCATCACACTTAACCCAACCCGTTACCGTTCCCCCGTACCGACACCGTGTCCCCTCCTTCCCCGTCACACTTAACCCAACCCGTCACCGTTCCCCGTCCGACACCTGTGTCCCCTCCTTCCCCATCACACTTAACCCAACCCGTCACCGTTCCCCCGTCCGACACCGTGTCCCTTCCTTCCCCCGTCACACTTAAACCCAACCCGTCACCGTTCCCCGTCTGACACCGTGTCCCCTCCTTCCCCCGTCACACTTAACCCAACCCGTCACCGTTCCCCGTCCGACACCGTGTCCCCTCCTTCCCCGTCACACTTGACCCAACCCGTCACCGTTCCCCGTCCGACACCGTGTCCCTTCCTTCCCCCGTCACACTTAACCCACCCCGTCACCGTTCCCCGTCCGACACCGTGTCCCCCTCCTTCCCCGTCACACTTAACCCAACCCGTCACCGTTCCCCGTCCGACACCGTGTCCCCCTCCTTCCCCGTCACACTTAACCCACCCCCGTTACCGTTCCCCGTCTGACACCGGTGTCCCCCTCCTTCCCCGTCACACTTAACCCAACCCGTCACCGTTCCCCGTCCGACACCGTGTCCCTTCCTTCCCCGTCACACTTAACCCCACCCCGTCACCGTTCCCCGTCTGACACCGTGTCCCCCTCCTTCCCCGTCACACTTAAACCACCCCGTCACTGTTCCCCGTCCGACACCGTGTCCCCCTCCTTCCCCGTCACACTTAACCCACCCCGTTACCGTTCCCCGTCTGACACCGTGTCCCCCTCCTTCCCCGTCACACTTAACCCAACCCGTCACCGTTCCCCGTCCGACACCGTGTCCCTTCCTTCCCCGTCACACTTAACCCACCCCGTCACCGTTCCCCCGTCTGACACCGTGTCCCCTCCTTCCCCGTCACACTTAAAACCACCCCGTCACTGTTCCCCGTCCGACACCGTGTCCCCTCCTTCCCCCGTCACACTTAACCCAACCCGTCACCGTTCCCCGTCCGACACCCGTGTCCCCTCCTCCCTCCCGTCACACTTAACCCACCCCGTCACCGTTCCCCGTCCGACACCGTGTCCCTTCCTTCCCCCGTCACACTTAACCCACCCCGTCACCGTTCCCCGTCCGACACCGTGTCCCTTCCTTCCCCCGTCACACTATGACCCAACCCGTCACCGTTCCCCGTCCGACACCGTGTCCCCTCCTTCCCCCGTCACACTTAACCCACCCCGTTACCGTTCCCCGTCCGACACCGTGTCCCCTCCTTCCCCATCACACTTAACCCAACCCGTCACCGTTCCCCGTCCGACACCGTGTCCCTTCCTTCCCCCGTCACAACTTAACCCACCCCCGTTACCGTTCCCCGTCCGACACCGTGTCCCCTCCCTCCCCGTCACACTTAACCCACCCCGTCACCGTTCCCCGTCCGACACCGTGTCCCCCCTCCTTCCCCGTCACACTTAACCCAACCCGTCACCGTTCCCCGTCCGACACCGTGTGTCCCCTCCCTCCCCGTCACACTTAACCCACCCCGTCACCGTATCCCCCTCCTTCCCCGTCACACTTAACCCACCCCGTTACCGTTCCCCGTCCGACACCGTGTCCCCTCCTTCCCCGTCACACTTAACCCAACCCGTCACCGTTCCCCGTCCGACACCGTGTCCCCTCCTTCCCCGTCACACTTGACCCAACCCGTCACCGTTCCCCGTCCGACACCGTCCCCTCCTTCCCCGTCACACTTAACCCAACCCGTCACCGTTCCCCGTCCAACACCCGTGTCCCTTCCTTCCCCCGTCACACTTAACCCAACCCGTCACCGTTCCCCGTCCGACACCGTGTCCCCTCCTTCCCCGTCACACTTAACCCAACCCGTCACTGTTCCCCGTCTGACACCGTGTCCCCTCCTTCCCCATCACACTTAACCCACCCCGTCACCGTTCCCCGTCCGACACCGTGTCCCCTCCTTCCCCGTCACACTTAACCCACCCCGTCACCGTTCCCCGTCTGACACCGTGTCCCCTCCTTCCCCATCACACTTAACCCAACCCGTCACCGTTCCCCGTCCGACACCGTGTCCCTTCCTTCCCCCCGTCACACTTAACCCAACCCGTCACCGTTCCCCGTCCGACACCGTGTCCCTTCCTTCCCCGTCACACTTAACCCCACCCCCGTTACCGTTCCCCATCCGACACCCGTGTCCCCTCCCTTCCCCATCACACTTAACCCACCCCGTCACCGTTCCCCGTCCGACACCGTGTCCCTTCCTTCCCCCGTCACACTTAACCCACCCCGTTACCGTTCCCCGTCCGACACCGTGTCCCCCTCCTTCCCCGTCACACTTAACCCACCCCGTCACCGTTCCCCGTCCGACACCGTGTCCCCTCCTTCCCCCGTCACACTTAACCCAACCCGTCACCGTTCCCCCGTCCGACACCGTGTCCCCTCCCTCCCCGTCACACTTAACCCAACCCGTCACCGTTCCCCGTCCGACACCCGTGTCCCCTCCCTCCCCGTCACACTTAACCCACCCCCGTCACCGTTCCCCGTCCGACACCGTGTCCCCTCCTTCCCCGTCACACTTAACCCAACCCGTCACTGTTCCCCGTCCGACACCGTGTCCCTTCCTTCCCCCGTCACACTTAACCCAACCCGTCACCGTTCCCCCGTCCGACACCGTGTCCCCTCCCTCCCCGTCACACTTAACCCACCCCGTTACCGTTCCCCGTCTGACACCGTGTCCCTTCCTTCCCCCGTCACACTTAACCCAACCCGTCACCGTTCCCCGTCTGACACCGTGTCCCCTCCTTCCCCGTCACACTTAACCCACCCCGTCACCGTTCCCCGTCCAACACCGTGTCCCTTCCTTCCCCCGTCACACTTAACCCACCCCGTTACCGTTCCCCGTCCGACACCGTGTCCCCTCCTTCCCCGTCACACTTAACCCACCCTGTCACCGTTCCCCGTCCGACACCGTGTCCCTTCCTTCCCCCGTCACACTTAACCCAACCCGTCACCGTTCCCCGTCCGACACCGTGTCCCCTCCTCCCCGTCACACTTAACCCACACCGTCACCGTTCCCGTCCGAGCACCCGTGTCCCCTCCTTCCCCGTCACACTTAACCCACCCGTCACCGTTCCCCGTCCGACACCGTGTCCCCTCCTTCCCCGTCACACTTAACCCACTCCGTCACCGTTCCCCGTCCGACACCGTGTCCCTTCCTTCCCCCGTCACACTTAACCCAACCCGTCACCGTTCCCCGTCCGACACCGTGTCCCCTCCTTCCCCGTCACACTTAACCCACCCTGTCACCGTTCCCCGTCCGACACCGTGTCCCTTCCTTCCCCCGTCACACTTAACCCAACCGTCACCGTTCCCCGTCCGACACCGTGTCCCCCTCCTTCCCCGTCACACTTAACCCACACCCGTCACCGTTCCCCGTCCGACACTGTGTCCCCCTCCTTCCCCGTCACACTTAACCCACCCCGTTACCCGTTCCCCGTCCGACACCGTGTCCCCTCCTTCCCCCGTCACACTTAACCCACCCCGTTACCGTTCCCCCGTCCGACACCGTGTCCCTTCCTTCCCCCGTCACACTTAACCCACCCCGTTACCGTTCCCCGTCCGACACCGTGTCCCCCTCCTTCCCCGTCACACTTAACCCACCCCGTCACCGTTCCCCGTCTGACACCGTGTCCCTTCCTTCCCCGTCACACTTAACCCACCCCGTTACCGTTCCCCCGTCCGACACCGTGTCCCTCTCCTTCCCCGTCACACTCCCCCGTCACACTTAACCCACCCCGTTACCGTTCCCCGTCCGACACCGTCCCCTCCTTCCCCCGTCACACTTAACCCACCCCGTTACCGTTCCCCGTCCGACACCGTGTCCCCTCCTTCCCCGTCACACTTAACCCAACCCGTCACCGTTCCCCGTCCGACACCGTGTCCCCTCCTTCCCCGTCACACTTAACCCAACCCGTCACCGTTCCCCGTCCGACACCGTGTCCCCTCCTTCCCCGTCACACTTAACCCACCCTGTCACCGTTCCCCCGTCCGACACCGTGTCCCCTCCTTCCCCGTCACACTTACCCAACCCGTCACCGTTCCCCGTCCGACACCGTGTCCCCTCCTTCCCCGTCACACTTAACCACCCCGTCACCGTTCCCCGTCCGACACCGTATCCCCGTCCTTCCCCGTCACACTTAACCCCACCCCGTCACCGTTCCCCGTCCGACACCGTGTCCCTCCTTCCCTGTCACACTTAACCCAACCGTCACCGTTCCCCGTCCGACACCGTGTCCCCTCCCTCCCGTCACACTTAACCCACCCCGTCACCGTTCCCCGTCCGACACCGTGTCCCCTCCTTCCCCCCGTCACACTTAACCCAACCCGTCACTGTTCCCCGTCCGACACCGTGTCCCCTCCTTCCCCGTCACACTTAACCCACCCCGTCACCGTTCCCCGTCCGACACCGTGTCCCCTCCTTCCCCGTCACACTTAACCCACACCGTCACCGTTCCCCGTCCGACACCGTGTCCCTTGCCTCCCCGTCACACTTAACCCAACCCGTCACTGTTCCCCGTCTGACACCGTGTCCCCCTCCTTCCCCGTCACACTTAACCCACACCGTCACCGTTCCCCGTCCGACACCGTATCCCCTCCTTCCCCGTCACACTTAACCCACCCTGTCACTGTTCCCCGTCTGACACCGTATCCCTCTCCTTCCCGTCACACTAACCCAACCCGTCACCGTTCCCCGTCCGACACCGTGTCCCTTCCTTCCCCGTCACACTTAACCCACCCCGTCACCGTTCCCCGTCCGACACCGTGTCCCTTCCTTCCCCGTCACACTTAACCCACCCCGTTACCGTTCCCCGTCCGACACCGTGTCCCCTCCTTCCCCGTCACACTTAACCCACCCCGTCACCGTTCCCCATCCGACACCGTGTCCCCTCGTGTCCCCCTCCTTCCCCGTCACACTTAACCCACCCCGTCACCGTTCCCCCGTCCGACACCGTGTCCCCTCCCTCCCCGTCACACTTAACCCACCCCGTCACCGTTCCCCGTCCGACACCGTGTCCCCTCCTTCCCCGTCACACTTAACCCACCCCGTCACTGTTCCCCGTCTGACACCGTGTCCCCTCCTTCCCCCGTCACACTTAACCCACCCCGTCACCGTTCCCCGTCCGACACCGTGTCCCCTCCTTCCCCGTCACACTTAACCCACCCCGTCACCGTTCCCCGTCTGACACCGTGTCCCCTCCTTCCCCGTCACACTTGACCCAACCCGTCACCGTTCCCCGTCCGACACCGTGTCCCCTCCTTCCCCATCACACTTAACCCACCCCGTCACCGTTCCCCGTCCGACACCGTGTCCCTTCCTTCCCCCGTCACACTTAACCCAACCCGTCACCGTTCCCCGTCCGACACCGTGTCCCTTCCTTCCCCCCGTCACACTTAACCCAACCCGTTACCGTTCCCCGTCCGACACCGTGTCCCCCTCCTTCCCCGTCACACTTAACCCACCCCGTCACCGTTCCCCGTCCGACACCGTGTCCCTTCCTTCCCCCGTCACACTTAACCCACCCCGTTACCGTTCCCCATCTGACACCGTGTCCCCTCCTTCCCCGTCACACTTGACCCAACCCGTCACCGTTCCCCGTCTGACACCGTATCCCTTCCTTCCCCGTCACACTTAACCCACCCCCGTCACCGTTCCCCGTCCGACACCGTGTCCCCTCCTTCCCCTTCACACTTAACCCACCCTGTCACCGTTCCCCGTCCGACACCGTGTCCCTTCCTTCCCCCGTCACACTTAACCCACCCTGTCACCGTTCCCCGTCCAACACCGTGTCCCCTCCTTCCCCGTCACACTTAACCCACCCCGTCACCGTTCCCCGTCCGACACCGTGTCCCCCTCCTTCCCCGTCACACTTAACCCAACCCGTCACCGTTCCCCGTCCGACACCGTGTCCCTTCCTTCCCCCGTCACACTTAACCCAACCCGTCACTGTTCCCCGTCCGACACCCGTGTCCCCTCCTTCCCCATCACACTTAAACCACCCCGTCACCGTTCCCCGTCCGACACCGTGTCCCCTCCTTCCCCATCACACTTAACCCACCCCGTTACCGTTCCCCCGTCCGACACCGTGTCCCTTCCTTCCCCCGTCACACTTAAACCACCCCGTCACTGTTCCCCGTCCGACACCGTGTCCCCTCCTTCCCCGTCACACTTAACCCACCCCGTCACCGTTCCCCGTCCGACACCGTGTCCCCTCCCTCCCCGTCACACTTAACCCACCCCGTTACCGTTCCCCGTCCAACACCGTGTCCCCTCCTTCCCCGTCACACTTAACCCACCCTGTCACTGTTCCCCGTCTGACACCGTGTCCCCCTCCTTCCCCCGTCACACTTAACCCACCCCGTCACCGTTCCCCGTCCGACAACCGTGTCCCCTCCCTCCCCGTCACACTTAACCCACCCCGTTACCGTTCCCCGTCGACACCGTGTCCCCTCCTTCCCCGTCACACTTAACCCACCCCCGTTACCGTTCCCCGTCCGACACCGTGTCCCCTCCCTCCCCGTCACACTTAACCCAACCCGTCACCGTTCCCCGTCCGACACCGTATCCCCCTCCTTCCCCGTCACACTTAACCCACCCCGTTACCGTTCCCCGTCCGACACCGTGTCCCCTCCTTCCCCGTCACACTTAACCCACCCCGTCACCGTTCCCCGTCTGACACCGTGTCCCCCTCCTTCCCCCGTCACACTTAACCCACCCCGTCACTGTTCCCCGTCCGACACCGTGTCCCCTCCTTCCCCGTCACACTTAACCCACCCCGTTACCGTTCCCCCGTCGACACCGTGTCCCCTTCCTTCCCCCCGTCACACTTAACCCACCCCGTTACCGTTCCCCGTCTGACACCGTGTCCCTTCCTTCCCCCGTCACACTTAACCCACCCCGTCACCGTTCCCCGTCCGACACCGTGTCCCCTCCCTCCCCGTCACACTTAACCCACCCCGTCACCGTTCCCCCGTCCGACACCGTGGTCCCCCCTCCTTCCCCGTCACACTTAACCCAACCCGTCACCGTTCCCCGTCCGACACCGTGTCCCTTCCTTCCCCCGTCACACTTAACCCAACCCGTCACTGTTCCCCGTCTGACACCGTGTCCCCTCCCTCCCCGTCACACTTAACCCACCCCGTTACCGTTCCCCCGTCCGACACCGTGTCCCCTCCTTCCCCGTCACACTTAACCCACCCCGTCACCGTTCCCCGTCCGACACTGTGTCCCCCCTCTTTCCCCGTCACACTTAACCCCACCCCGTCACCGTTCCCCCGTCCGACACCGTGTCCCCTCCTTCCCCCGTCACACTTAACCCACCCCGTCACCGTTCCCCGTCCAACACCGTGTCCCCCTCCTTCCCCGTCACACTTAACCCACCCCCGTCACCGTTCCCCGTCCGACACCGTGTCCCCTCCTTCCCCGTCACACTTAACCCACCCCGTCACCGTTCCCCGTCCGACACCGTGTCCCTTCCTTCCCCCGTCACACTTAACCCAACCCGTCACTGTTCCCCGTCTGACACCGTGTCCCCTCCTTCCCCATCACACTTAACCCACCCCGTCACCGTTCCCCGTCCGACACCGTGTCCCCCTCCCTCCCCGTCACACTTAACCCAACCCGTCACCGTTCCCCGTTCGACACCGTGTCCCTTCCTTCCCCATCACACTTAACCCAACCCGTCACCGTTCCCCGTCCGACACCGTGTCCCCCTCCCTCCCCGTCACACTTAACCCACCCCGTTACCGTTCCCCCGTCCGACACCGTGTCCCCTCCTTCCCCGTCACACTTAACCCACCCCGTCACCGTTCCCCGTCCGACACTGTGTCCCCCCTCTTTCCCCGTCACACTTAACCCAACCCGTCACCGTTCCCCGTCCGACACCGTGTCCCCCTCCTTCCCCGTCACACTTAACCCAACCCGTCACTGTTCCCCGTCTGACACCGTGTCCCTTCCTTCCCCCGTCACACTTAACCCAACCCGTCACCGTTCCCCGTCCGACACCGTGTCCCCTCCCTCCCCGTCACACTTAACCCACCCCGTCACCGTTCCCCGTCCAACACCGTGTCCCCTCCTTCCCCGTCACACTTAACCCACCCCGTCACCGTTCCCCATCCGACACCGTGTCCCCTCCTTCCCCGTCACACTTAACCCACCCCGTTACCGTTCCCCGTCCGACACCGTGTCCCCTCCTTCCCCGTCACACTTAACCCAACCCGTCACCGTTCCCCGTCCGACACCGTCCCCTCCTTCCCCGTCACACTTAACCCAACCCGTCACCGTTCCCCGTCCGACACCGTGTCCCTTCCTTCCCCCGTCACACTTAACCCACCCTGTCACCGTTCCCCGTCCGACACCGTGTCCCCTCCTTCCCCATCACACTTAACCCACCCTGTCACCGTTCCCCATCTGACACCGTGTCCCCTCCTTCCCCCGTCACACTTAACCCACCCCGTCACCGTTCCCCGTCCGACACCGTGTCCCTTCCTTCCCCCGTCACACTTAACCCACCCCGTCACCGTTCCCCGTCCGACACCGTGTCCCCTCCTTCCCCGTCACACTTAACCCACCCCGTCACCGTTCCCCGTCCAACACCGTGTCCCTTCCTTCCCCCGTCACACTTAACCCAACCCGTCACCGTTCCCCGTCCGACACCGTGTCCCTTCCTTCCCCCGTCACACTTAACCCACCCCGTCACCGTTCCCCGTCCGACACCGTGTCCCCTCCTTCCCCGTCACACTTAACCCAACCCGTCACCGTTCCCCGTCCGACACCGTGTCCCCCTCCTTCCCCGTCACACTTAACCCACCCCGTCACCGTTCCCCGTCCGACACCGTGTCCCTTCCTTCCCCCGTCACACTTAACCCAACCCGTCACTGTTCCCCGTCCGACACCGTGTTCCCTCCTTCCCCGTCACACTTAACCCAACCCGTCACCGTTCCCCGTCCGACACCGTGTCCCCCCTCCTTCCCCGTCACACTTAACCCACCCCGTCACCGTTCCCCGTCCGACACCGTGTCCCCTCCTTCCCCGTCACACTTAACCCACCCCGTCACCGTTCCCCGTCCGACACCGTCCCCTCCTTCCCCGTCACACTTAACCCACCCCGTCACTGTTCCCCATCTGACACCGTGTCCCCTCCCTCCCCGTCACACTTAACCCACCCCGTCACCGTTCCCCGTCCGACACCGTGTCCCCCTCCTTCCCCGTCACACTTAACCCAACCCGTCACCGTTCCCCATCCGACACCGTGTCCCCCTCCTTCCCCGTCACACTTAACCCAACCCGTCACTGTTCCCCGTCCAACACCGTGTCCCTTCCTTCCCCCGTCACACTTAACCCACCCCCGTCACCGTTCCCCGTCCGACACCGTGTCCCCTCCTTCCCCATCACACTTAACCCACCCCGTTACCGTTCCCCGTCTGACACCGTGTCCCCTCCCTCCCCGTCACACTTAACCCACCCCGTCACCGTTCCCCGTCCGACACCGTGTCCCCTCCTTCCCCGTCACACTTAACCCACCCCGTTACCGTTCCCCGTCCGACACCGTGTCCCCTCCTTCCCCCGTCACACTTAACCCACCCCGTCACCGTTCCCCGTCCGACACCGTGTCCCCTCCTTCCCCGTCACACTTAACCCACCCCGTCACCGTTCCCCGTCTGACACCGTGTCCCCTCCTTCCCCGTCACACTTAACCCACCCCGTCACCGTTCCCCGTCCGACACCGTGTCCCCTCCCTCCCCGTCACACTTAACCCACCCCGTCACCGTTCCCCGTCCGACACCGTGTCCCCTCCTTCCCCGTCACACTTAACCCACCCCGTCACCGTTCCCCCGTCCAACACCGTGTCCCTTCCTTCCCCCGTCACACTTAACCCACCCCGTCACCGTTCCCCGTCCGACACCGTGTCCCCTCCTTCCCCCGTCACACTTAACCCACCCCGTCACCGTTCCCCGTCTGACACCGTGTCCCCTCCTTCCCCGTCACACTTAACCCACCCCGTCACCGTTCCCCGTCTGACACCGTGTCCCCTTCCTTCCCCCGTCACACTTAACCCAACCCGTCACTGTTCCCCGTCCGACACCGTGTCCCTTCCTTCCCCCGTCACACTTAACCCAACCCGTCACTGTTCCCCGTCCGACACCGTGTTCCCTCCTTCCCCGTCACACTTAACCCAACCCGTCACCGTTCCCCGTCCGACACCGTATCCCCCTCCTTCCCCGTTACACTTAACCCACACCGTCACCGTATCCCCCCTCCTTCTCCGTCACACTTCACGCCACCCCCGTCCGACACCGTGTCCCCTCCCTCCCCGTCACACTTAACCCACCCCGTCACTGTTCCCCGTCCGACACCGTGTCCCCTCCTTCCCCCGTCACACTTAACCCACCCTGTCACCGTTCCCCCGCCCGACACCGTGTCCCCCTCTTTCCCCGTCACACTTAACCCACCCTGTCACCGTTCCCCATGACCCCTGTCCTGTGTCCGTGTATTGAATGTCTCCGTGACCCCTGTCCTCTCTCCGTTTACTGACCATCTCCGTGACCCCTGTCCTGTGTCCATGTATTGACCGTCTCCGTTTCCCGTCCTCTCTCCATGTACTAACCGTCTACGTGAACCCTGTCCTGTCTCCGTGACCTCTGTCTTCTCTCTGTGTACTGATCGTCTCCATTACCCGTGTCCTGTCACCATGTACCGACTGTCTCCGTGACCCCTGTCCTGTCTCTGTGTACTGACCACCTTCGTGACCCCTGGCTTTTCTCCATGTACCGACTGTCTCCGTGACCCGTCTTCTCTCCGTGTAATGACCGTCTCCGTGACCGCTGTCCTCTCTCCGTGTACATACCATCTCGGTGACTGCTGTCCTCTCTCGGTGTACTGACCGTCTCCGTGACCGCGTACTGTCTCCGTGTACCGACTGTCTGCGTAACCCCTGCCCTGTCTGCGTGACCCCCCATCCTGTCTGCGTGACCCCTGTCCTGTCTCCGTGTACTGACCATCTCCGTGACCCCCGTCCTGTCTACGTGACCCCCGTCCTGTCTCCGTGACCCCTGTCCTGTCTGCATGACCCCTGTCCTCTCTCCGTGTACTGATCGTCTCTGTGCTCTGGTGAACAGGCAGACCCGGTCGCCTTCGTGCTCCTCCTGCAAATGTTCACCACGGCTGAGCTTGTCTTGGCCGTTATCTCAGCCATGCTCATCGCCCAGCACCTGTTCCGCTGCTGTACGCTCAACGTTGTCTCGGTAAGTCTCTCACACCTGGCGACAGTCTGCTTCTCCGTATCCCCCCCCCCCCCCCGGGTCAGACCCACACACCGTGCACAGTTCCCGTCCCATATCCCACACACACCAGGAGCACCGTACACAGTCCGCTTCTCTGCATCCCCCGGGGTCAGACCCACACACCGGCAGCACCGTGCACTGTTCCCGTCTCCGTATCCCCCCGGGTAATACCCACACACACACCGGGAGCACCGTGCACAGTTCCCGTCTCCGTATCCCCCCTGGGTCAGACCCACACACACCAGGAGCACCGTGCACAGTTCCTGTCTCCGTATCCCCCTGGGTCAGACCCACACACACCGGGAGCACCGTGCACTGTTCCCGTCTCCGTATCCCCCCTGGGTCAGACCCACACACACCGGGAGCACCGTGCACAGTTCCTGTCTCCGTATTTCCCCCCCCCTCCCCCCCCCCCCCCGGGTCAGACCCACACACACCAGGAGCACCGTACACAGTCCGCTTCTCCGCATCCCCCGGGGTCAGACCCACACACCGGGAGCACCGTGCACTGTTCCTGTCTCCGTATCCCCCCTGGGTCAGACCCACACACACCGGGAGCACCGTGCACAGTTCCCGTCTCCGTATCCCCCCTGGGTCAGACCCACACACACTGGGAGCACCGTGCACAGTTCCCGTCTCCGTATCCCCCCTGGGTCAGACCCACACACACCGGGAGCACCGTGCACAGTTCCCGTCTCCGTATCCCCCCCTGGGTCAGACCCACACACACCGGGAGCACCGTGCACTGTTCCCGTCTCCGTATCCCCCCTGGGTCAGACCCACACACACCGGGAGCACCGTGCACAGTTCCTGTCTCCGTATTTCCCCCCCCTCCCCCCCCCCCCCGGGTCAGACCCACACACACCAGGAGCACCGTACACAGTCCGCTTCTCCGCATCCCCCGGGGTCAGACCCCACACACCGGGAGCACCGTGCACTGTTCCTGTCTCCGTATCCCCCCCTGGGTCAGACCCACACACACCGGGAGAGCACCGTGCACAGTTCCCGTCTCCGTATCCCCCCTGGGTCAGACCCACACACACTGGGAGCACCGTGCACAGTTCCCGTCTCCGTATCCCCCCTGGGTCAGACCCACACACACCGGGAGCACCGTGCACTGTTCCCGTCTCCGTATCCCCCCTGGGTCAGACCCACACACACCGGGAGCACCGTGCACAGTTCCCGTCTCCGTATCCCCCCCCCCCCCCGGGTCAGACCCACACACACCAGGAGCACCGTACACAGTCCGCTTCTCCGCATCCCCCGGGGTCAGACCCACACACCGGGAGCACCGTGCACTGTTCCTGTCTCCGTATCCCCCCCTGGGTCAGACCCACACACACTGGGAGCACCGTGCACAGTTCCCGTCTCCGTATCCCCCCACCCCCCCCCGGGTCAGACCCACACACACCGGGAGCACCGTGCACTGTTCCCGTCTCTGTATCCCCCCTGGGTCAGACCCACACAGACCGGGAGCACCGTGCACAGTTCCTGTCTCCGTATTCCCCCCCCCCCCCCCCCCCCCCCGGGTCAGACCCACACACACCGGGAGCACCGTGCACAGTTCCCGTCTCCATATCCCCCCTGGGTCAGACCCACACACACCGGGAGCACCGTGCACTGTTCCTGTCTCCGTATCCCCCCGGGTCGGACCCACACACACCGGGAGCACCGTGCACAGTTCCCGTCTCCGTATCCCCCCCTGGGTCAGACTCACACACCGGGAGCACCGTGCACAGTTCCCGTCTCCGTATCCCCCCTGGGTCAGACCCACACACACCGGGAGCTCCGTGCACAGTTCCCGTCTCCGTATCCACCCTGGGTCAGACCCACACACACCGCGAGCACCGTGCACAGTTCCCATCTCCGTATCCCCCCCTGGGTCAGACCCACACACACCGGGAGCACCGTGCACAGTTCCCGTCTCCGTATCCTCCCCTGGGTCAGACCGACACACACCGGGAGCACCGTGCACAGTTCCCGTCTCCGTATCCCCCCCGGGTCAGACCCACACACACCGGGAGCACCGTGCACAGTTCCCGTCTCCGTATCCCCCCCGGGTCAGACCCACACACACCGGGAGCAGTATCCCCCCCCCCGGGTTAGACCCACACACACCGGGAGCACCGTGCACAGTTCCCGTCTCCGTATCCCCCCTGGGTCAAACCCACACACACCGGGAGCACCGTGCACAGTTCCCATCTCTGTATCCACCCTGGGTCAGACCCACGCACACCGGGAGCACCGTGCACAGTTCCCGTTCCATATCCCACACACACCGGGAGCACCGTACACAGTTCCCATCTCCGTATCCCCCTGGGTCAGACCCACACACACTGGGAGCACCATGCACAGTTCCCGTCTCCGTATCACCCCTGGGTCTGACCCTCACAGTGGGAGCACCGTGCACAGTTCCTGTCTCCGTATCCCCCCGGGTCAGACCCACACACACCAAGAGTACCGTGCACAGTTCCCGTCTCCGTATTCCCCCCCGGGTCAGACCCACACACACCGGGAGCACCGTCCACAGTTCCCGTCTCCGTGTCCCCCCCGGGTCAGACCCACACACACCGGGAGCACCGTGCACAGTTCCCATCTCTGTATCCACCCTGGGTCAGACCCACGCACACCGGGAGCACCGTGCACAGTTCCCGTTCCATATCCCACACACACCGGGAGCACCGTACACAGTTCCCATCTCCGTATCCCCCTGGGTCAGACCCACACACACTGGGAGCACCATGCACAGTTCCCGTCTCCGTATCACCCCTGGGTCTGACCCTCACAGTGGGAGCACCGTGCACAGTTCCTGTCTCCGTATCCCCCCGGGTCAGACCCACACACACCAAGAGTACCGTGCACAGTTCCCGTCTCCGTATTCCCCCCCGGGTCAGACCCACACACACCGGGAGCACCGTCCACAGTTCCCGTCTCCGTGTCCCCCCGGGTCAGACCCACACACACCGGAGCACCGTGCACAGTTCCCGTCTCCGTATCCCCCCGGATCAGACCCACACACACCGGGAGCACCGTGCACAGTTCCCGTCTCTGTATGCTCCCCCCGGGTCAGACCCACACACACCGGGAGCACTGTACACAGTTCCCGTCTCCGTATCCCCCTGGGTCAGACCCACACACACCGGGAGCACCGTGCACAGTTCCCGTCTCTGTATCCCCTCGGGTCAGACCCACACACACCAGGAGTACCATGCACAGTTCCCGTCTCCGTATTCCCCTGGGTTAGACCCACACACTGGGAGCACCGTGCACACTTCCCATCCCATATCCCACACACACCGGGAGCACCGTACACAGTTCCCATCTCCATATACCCCTGGGTCAGACCCACACACACCGGGAGTACCGTGCACAATTCCCATCTCCATA